>NW_022983212.1:0-92500 GCF_011762595.2 Tursiops truncatus
AAATCCTCATGAGAGGAACCCAGGAGTCAGGGAGAGGAGGGGTGGGTGGTGTGAGACAGAGGGCCTGGTGCCCCGGGTGCAGTGGAAGTCTCTGAAGACCAGGTGGAGGGAGGACTCACGAGTGATGCAGGGTCACAGACTTGTTGCAGTTGCTGTTTGTTAGTTCAAGTCCTGCTTGAGGTGGGCCGTCTGTGTCAGCTCTGAGCGACAGGTGAGCGGGGGCTCTAACGAGACTATGTTGCACGGTTCCTGGTTGCCCAGCCCTGCCACGGGTACCTGCAAGGAGCTCTGTATCTGGGGAGGGGCCTGACACGAGAGCACCGTGGGCTGGGGTGGGGGTGGGGTACCTGCCAGGTGAGCTCCATATTTCTGGGATTTGGTCTGCCACGAGGAGGCCCAAGGGCTGCTGGGGAACCTGTTAAAGGATGTCAGGACAGTCAGTGAAGCCACCGAGGATATACCTCAGTTGCTCCTATTCTACACCCTGCTGGTCATTCTACAACCACCAGGACATGGTATTTCTGTATTAGTCTTCAATGATGCCTTCTTTTGTATTCCATTAGTCCCAGAGTCACAAGAAATTTTGGCTTGTGAGTGGCAGGACTCAACATACAACTAAAACAATACTTCCGGGCCGTCTGGCCCCAAGGGTGCAAAAATTCCCACACCATCTTTGGGGAAAGCTTAGCTAAAGACCTAAAAGTTCTACCTCTGGAAAAGGAAACCCTCCTTCAATATGCAGACGACATTCTGATCGCCAGCCCTACTAAGGAGGCCTCTGAACTACCAAGCCAATAAAGGATAGAAGTTGTCCAAGAAAAAGCTCAAATATCACAGACTGCGGTGACCTGCCTGGCTTCATCTCACAGAAGGTCGGAGAAGCCCATCCCAGGAAAGGGAAGAAACCATTTTCAGCCTTACCCCTTCTAAAACTAGAAGACAGCTTAGGGGTTCCTGGGGAGGCCAGGGTTTGCTGCTTCTGGATCCCTAACTACAGTCTACTAGCGGGGCCTCTATATGAAACACTGAAAGGAAAAGATGATGATCCTTTTGAATAGAATCCAGAAGTGGCCTTTCAAGAATGGAAAGAGCAGTCAATTCAGACCCTTGCCTGGAACTCCCTAATTTAGCTAAACCCTTTGACCTTACATTCCCGGTGAAAGGTGAATCGCCATTGGAGAATTAGTGCAAAAACTGGGACCACTTGAAATGAACAATGCAAGAATGCCATCCAGGTAGGATAAACTACGGTCACCAAGGGGCTTGGCCCACTGCCACATCTGGCCAAGATACTGGCGGTATCTAAAAACCTGGAAATCAGCAGCCCAAAAGGCCACCTCCCTCCTAAGGGAAAAGGACCCCACGTGGTGATCCTAACCAACAACCATGCCCTGAAGTTGCAGGGTTCGCTCCGTGGGCACACCGACCTCGAGTGAGGAGGCCCTCCAACTCCAACATCCAGAGAGATAACCGGGGGCAACAGGGCACCATGACGACTCGTGTGGAACATCACTTGACCTGGAGTTTCTCTCATAAAACAACAAGAGTGTGTCCCAAAAGAGTAGACTACTGCTTGCAGGACTTACTGCACCCAGAGGGGAGCTAATAATCTTGGCGGGGGAACAGTATATCACACTGTCACCATAGAAAAGCCTACAGACACCGTGATGATGGTGGCCAATAAGACCGGCTGGACTCCTGTTACTTCAAAAGGCTGTTGACTCAGTAGCCATCATGGTCCTTATCACCACTGACCCTGGACTGTCTGGGAGTTGAGCGGGCAGGGCTCTGACACCTGGTGCTGTTTGTACGTTAATTCAGGGGCCTAATTGAAGAAAGCGCAGACTACTGGTCAGAGCATCTAGGCTGGCAGAAACGGTCAGCCTAAGGTGGCCGAAACAAATGTGGGGCGGGGTGAAACCGGCCCCCACAGCGTCTCTGCACATCTCTTTCCTGGACCCTTAAAGGTCATTAGAATCTATAACACTTCCAATGCTGGTGCTCAGGTGGACGAGCAGGGAGGCAGGGGTCCTGGGGACAATCAACGTCACCGGGAGGCTGCTGGGGAGAAGCTCTGACCCTCGCCCCAGGGTATGAGGGCTCCCAACTCAGCACTCAGCAGTTACAGAAGAAGGGTCTGCACCCTCAGCACTCCAAGAATGAGGAACGGGACAAAAGGCAGAGGAGGGGTTTGTCCCCAGCAAAGCCCATTAAAAATCCCTGGGAGATAAAAATAGAATCTGGGCAATAAAGTCAAGTCTAACCTTTTTTATCCTTTGTGCTTTGTCTAATTTCACGTGCTCCTAGGGTCCCGCATGCAGAGGTTCCACACCCGGCACTTCAGACCAGATTTCCTAGTGCAGAATGGCTGGGTCGACACCTCAGCTCCTGGGGCCCAGTGCAGACTCCACGATATAGAGCCTGAGCTACAGCCAACCCGGCCCTCGAGAGCTCCGGCCCTCCCTCCCACTGACTCTGACAGGATCTCTACACAGCAGCCCAGCCCACAGCCCACGGGGTAGTGCATGCTCTCACCTCTCCATTCTCTGATCAAAATATAAAGTTTCCTTTGCTTGTGAACCAAACTCAGTCTCGATCTGTTGGCCCCAATGACACTGGGCAGGGGGACACTTGTTGGGGTCCACTCTGGAGGATCAGTAACAGAAATTGAGACTATTGTAACCTCAATGAACAGATGTGTGAGCCAAACTGTAGTTAACATAGAACAGTGTATAAGGCTCGGGTAAAATAAGATGTTTCTAACACTTCCATTTGATATTTCCATCACTTTTTATAAGCAAGTTCAGTGAAAAGGTTTGTCTTATTTGTCAGGTCAATATTAGAGAAACGAAGTGATTTCTTTCCAAGGATGTACATCTAATAATCTTGGTTAAACCTTCAATCTTGTTTTAAATGCTTTTCCATTGAAAATGATACCTCTCTTTCAGCTCCCCCATTTCTGAGAAGTATAAAATCTTATAATTTATTATTACCAAAGGGGAAAGGTGGGAGGAGGGATAAATTAACAGTTTGGAATTAACACATACACACTGCTATGTATAAAATAGATCATCAACAAGGAACTACTGTATAGCACAGGGAACTACACTCAACATTTTGCAATAACCTATAAGGGGAAATAATCTGAAAAAGAATAGATATTTTTATTGACATCATCTATCAATGACAGTTAAAGTGTAACCTAAGGGAGCTGGTGGTGAGTGCTTCTGACCCTGAAGACTTCAATCATCTAAAGTTTGGACTCTGCCTACTTCCCAAGGCCCTTAATGAACATATGTGTAGCCGTAGCTTAAAAACTTCCCCAGTTTGGGTTTCGGGGAGACACTGATTTTGAAAAAGCCCTGGTGTTCTCCTTACATGAATGGGACTCTTCCTACTGCTAAAACATGTCTGTCACACCCAGAGGATGGTATACCGTCTGATCGGGAAGAGTTTGGAAAAGGCATCTCATCTCCTCATCTCCTGGTGCTCGGGTTCACCCTCCAGCGTCTTTACTAACAGTCTCCCCACTTGGAGATGTCAGCACTGTCAACATCCTGTTGCGTACAGTTTGGAATTTGTCCAGAGGATGAAGCGGAAGGATGAGGAACAATGAGAGACAAGTCCTAGGTGTTCAGACAGGCACATGTCACTCTAATTTCCAATCAGGAAGACGAATTGACCAAAGGCTAGGGTTGCCCATGGAAACAGTATAGGGCTTGAGGAAATCCCGCTGCTTTGTGGCCAGTTCCCATAAACACAAGTTGAACAATGGAACTCAGGGGCAGTAAAATTCACAAAACTGCAGAGTTGAAAATATCCATCACTGAAAAATGTCTTGAGGAAAGTCAGAGAAAAGGACTTGTAAGCAAGGGAGAATGGCAGGAAAGGGATTTGAGGAGGTAGAAAGGACTCGCCATTAAGCACAAGAAAAGGAGCTGAACATTGCCAACATTGCAGTTGGCCAAAAAGGGTGTATGCGATTTTTCTGTATATATTCAAGAAAAGGGCATACACTTTTTTAGCCAACCAAACAGGTGGGCACTGGAAGTCAATACTACAAAAGATATCACTTCGCATCAGTCAGAAGAGCCATCCTCATAAAGCGTAAACAACAGAAATGCAGGACAGGGCAACGAGAAGAGGGAGCCTGTGAGACTTATAGTGGAAATGTATATTGCCAACGGCCATTCTGGAGAAGTGTATTGTGTTTACTAAAGCATCTAAAAAATGAGCTACAGAGCATAGGGCACTTGCACTCATGGGCGTATATCTTGGGAAAAACAAAAATCGAGAGGACACAGGCACCCCAATGTTTACCCCCTCTCTGTTTAAAAGATCCTCGACTAGGATATAACTTAAATGTCTCTGGAGGGAAAAAATGGATAGAGATGTGGTACTTAGGTAGAGTGGAATATTATTCAGCCTGGAAATCAATGAAATATGGCCAGTTGTAACAACTCCGGAGGAGTTACGTATGATCATTCTAAGTGACAGAATTCAAAAAGAAAAAGACACATATCATAAGATATCACTTAAAGGTGGAATCCAAAATGGCTACACATGAAATAAATTACAAAACAAAAACATAGTCAAATATGTAGAAAACACGCATAAGGCTGCTAAACGGGAAAGGTGGGGAGGGGTGAGGCATCATCCAGGAGGTTGAAATTAGCAAAGATACCATTCCAAATACCAAACTGATAATCAACAAGGCCTACACGGTAGCTAAAAGAACTGCACTCAGCACACTCAAGTCACCGGAAAAGAATATATACGACTGGTAAGAATCTGAAAAAGAATTTATTGATGTCTCTCTGTACGTGAATCAAGTGGATGTACAGCAGCAAGAAACAGAGCTTTGAAAATCAGCTGTAACCAATATAGTAATAAATTGAAAAAATAAACGACAGAGAGACAGAGAAAACCTCTTACAACTTTTCCTCAGGGACGGTGATGCAACATGGATTGAACACATCTAGACCCACAGCAGGATGAGACATAAGGCTGGAAACTGTTTGCGCTAAGAGAAATGTGAGGTTGGGTGAGGAAATGCACACCCTTTAAAGTAATACTACCTGGTACCCATTCAATGGGTCCCAAATCTGCAGGTTCAAGGGATCTTCCTACAGCTAAAACATGCATGGAAAACCCAGAGGACTGTACACCATGTGATCGGGAGATGTGTCTAAAATGCACCTCATTTATCCTCTCCTGGTGCTCCTGTTCACCATTCCAGCCACGTTACTTAGAATCTCCCCACTTGGAGAATCAGCACATTTAAACTTCTGTTTCACACATTTTGCAAATTGTGAGGAGGATGAACGGGAAGAGGGGGAACCAATGAGAGAATAGTTGTAGGGGTTTGGACGGGCACATATCACTCTAATTTCCCATTAAGAATAAGAATTAAAGAAAGGCTCAGCCTGCCTCGCCGGAGCCAAAATAGGGCCTGAAGCAATCCTGCGGGTTTGAGGCCAGCTCACAAAAGAGCAACTTAAAAAATGGAGCTCAGGGTCACTGCAATTCACAAACCTGCAGAGTTATAAATGAAAACTAACGTCCAAAAATATGTTGAGGTAAGGCAAAGAAGAGGATCTGAATGCAAGACAGAATTGCAAGAAACAGATTTCAAGAGATAGATTGGACTCGTCTTTAAAGCACATGAAAAGCGGCAGAATTTCGACAATGATGCAGTTGCCCATAAAGTGCGTATGCGTTTTTTCCTGGATATAATCAGGAAAAAACGCATACGCACTTTATGGGCAACGAAGCAAGCAAGCAATGCAAATGTGCACAACAAAGAAGTCTCACTTCCCACCGGTCAAAAGGGCCATCTTAAAAACCAGAAATGCAGGACAGGCCATGGAGAACAGGGAGCCTTTATACGCTGATGGGCAGTGTGTTAACTGCCGAGAGCCACTCTGGAGAAGTGTATGGTGTTTCCTGAAACATCTAAAAAACAGAGCTACAGAGCATAGGACACTTCCAATCATGGGAGTATATCTAGGGAAGTCTAAAAATCAACAAGACACAAGCACACCACAGTTTAGGGCTACTCTGTTTACAAGAACCTCAACTTCAGTACACCTTAAATATCCCAGGAAAGAGAACAATGGATAAAGAAGATGTGGTACTTATGTACAATGGAATATCACTTCACCATGAAATCAATGTAATAAGGCTAGTAGAAGGATAAAGAGTGGATTTAGGTCCGATAATACTACTGAAATAAGTCAAACAGAAAAAGAAACATATCATAAGATATCACTTATAGAGGGAGGGTAAATATGGCTGCACAAGAAATGAATTACAGAACAGAACAGTGTCTCACATTTAGAAAACACACTTATGTCAGCTTAAGGGGAAAGGAGAGGTGGGGTGATGCATAAAACCAGAGTTTGAAATTAGCACAGATACCGTTCAATAAACCAAATAGGTATTAGACAAGATCTACACCTTGCTCAATGAACTGGCCTCAACACACCCTATACACCGCAGAGAAATATATCTGAGTAATAAGAATCTTAAAACCCATGTATTGATATATCTCCATAAGGGAATCAAGTGTGTGCAGAGCGGCACAAACACAGCAGTGAAAATGAGCTAAACCCCATTATAGAAATAAATTTTAAAAACAAAACGCTGAAACAATGAAAGAGAGAAAAATTCTTACAAAATTCGCTCAGGGGCTGTGATGCAACCTGGATTGACCACATATAAACCCACAGCTGGATAAGACATAAGGCTGGACACTTGGGGCTGAGAGGATTGGTGAGCTTTGGTGAGCAACTGCCGAAAGTTTAATGCAATACTTCATGCTACTCAGTCCAAGGGTCCAGCACTCCAGGTTGAAGGGAATCTTCCTACAGCTAAACCATGCTTGGGAAACCCAGCGACTGGTATACCATATGATCGGGAAAGGTTTCTAAAACGCACCTCATTTTTCCTCTCTGGGGCTCCGGATCGACATTCCAGCCGCTTTACTAACAACATCCCCACATGGAGAGTCAATGCCTTTAAGTTCTGGTATCGCACAATCTGCAGTTAGTGCGGAGGATGAATGGGAATAGGGGGAACCAGTGAGAAACTAGCTGTAGTGGTTTCAATGGGCACATGTCACTCTAATTTCCATCAGTAAGAAGAATTAACCAAAGGCACAGCAAGGTGCCCCAGAAGAAAAATAGGGCTTCAAGGAATCCTGTGGTTTGGGGCAAGACCACAAAAATAAGAGCTGAAAAATGGAGCTAAGGGCCACTGCAATTCAAAAACCTGCAGAGTTATAAAGGCCAACTATTTTCAAAAATATATGAGGTAAGGCTATGAAGAGGACTTGAAAGCAAGGCAGAATTGCAGGAAACCGATTTCAGGAGGTAGACTGGAATTGCATTGAAAGCATAGGAAAAGAGGCAGAACGTCCACAATGATGCACTTGGCCAAAAAGGGCGTATGCGTTTTTTCCTGAATATATTCAGGAAAAAACGCATACGCCCTTTTTGGCCAACCAAGCAAGCTTGCAAAGGAAATCTGCACTACAATGAAGTCTCACTTCCCCCGGTCAAAAGGGCCATCTGAAAAAAGTGTAAAATCCAGAAAGGCAGGACAGGCCATGGAGAACTGGGAGCCTTGTTATGCTGATGGGCGGGATGTAAATTGCCAACAGACACTCGGGAGAAGTGTATGGTGTTTCCTGAAACATCTAAAAAACAAAGCAACAGAGCCTAGGGCACTTCCACTTATGGTCCTATAGCTTAGGGAAATTAAAATCAAAAAGACACAGCCACCCCAAAGTTTGGGACGGCTCTGTTTACAAGAACCTCGTTTACAGTACAAGTTCAATATCGCAGAAAGTGAAAAATGGATAAAGAAGTTGTGGTACTTACGTACAATGCAATATCACTCAGCAATGAAATCTATGTCATCAGGCCCGTAGCAGCATAATGAGTGGATTCAGGTATGATGATTCTAACTGAAATAAGTCACACAGAAAAAGAAACATCATAAGATATCAGTAATACACGGAATGTAAACTTGGCTACACAGGAACTGAATTCCAAACAGAACAGGGTCTCAAATTTAGAAAACCAACTTATGCTTGCTTAAGGGGAAAGGTGAGTTGGGGTGCTGCATAAAACCAGAGATTGAAATGAGCACAGATAAAGTTCCTTAAGCCAAATATGGAATAGACAAGAGCTACTCCTTGCTCAACGAAATGGACTCAACACCCCATATTAAACGCCTAAGAATGTACCTGACTAGTAAGTATCTTAAAACCTATGGATTGCTATGTCTCCGAAAGAGAATCAAGCATGTGTACAGGGGCATAAACGCAGCAGTGATAGGATTGGAGAGGTTCGGTGAGCAAATGAAGACCCTTTGAAGTCATATTGCATGGTACCCATTCCACGGGTCTCAACTCTCCAGGTTTAAGGTATTCTTCCTTCAGCTAAAACATGCATGTGGAACCCAGAGTATGATCAACCATGTGATCGGGAGACGTGTTCAAATATGTCTCAGTTTTCCTCCCCTGGTACTCGGGTGCAACATTCCAGACGCTTTACTAACACTCTCCCCACTTGGAGAGTCAGCGCCTTTAACCTCCTGTTTGGCCCAGTTTGCAATTTCTGCGGAAGATGAACAGGAATAGGGAGAACCAATGAGAGACTAGCTGGAGGTGTCTGGACGGGCAAATTTAACTCTCATTTCCCACCAGGAAGAGGAATTAACCAAAGGCTCAGCGTGCCGTGCCGGAACCAGATTAGGGCCTGAAGCCATCCTGCGGTGTTGCGGCCAGCTCACAAGAAAGCGAGTTGAAGAAAGGAGCTCAGGGGCACTGTAATTCACAAACCTGCAGAGTTATAAATGACAGCTATCGTCCAAAAATATACTGAAGTAAGGCTGCCAAGAGGACTTGAAAGCGGGGCAGAATTGCAGGAAACCGATTTCAGGAGGTAGACTGGAATTGCATTGAAAGCATAGGAAAAGAGGCAGAACGTCCACAATGATGCACTTGGCCAAAAAGGGCGTATGCGTTTTTTCCTGAATATATTCAGGAAAAAACGCATACGCCCTTTTTGGCCAACCAAGCAAGCTTGCAAAGGAAATCTGCACTACAATGAAGTCTCACTTCCCCCGGTCAAAAGGGCCATCTGAAAAAAGTGTAAAATCCAGAAAGGCAGGACAGGCCATGGAGAACTGGGAGCCTTGTTATGCTGATGGGCGGGATGTAAATTGCCAACAGACACTCGGGAGAAGTGTATGGTGTTTCCTGAAACATCTAAAAAACAAAGCAACAGAGCCTAGGGCACTTCCACTTATGGTCCTATAGCTTAGGGAAATTAAAATCAAAAAGACACAGCCACCCCAAAGTTTGGGACGCCTCTGTTTACAAGAACCTCGTTTACAGTACAAGTTCAACATCACAGAAAGTGAAAAATGGATAAAGAAGTTGTGGTATTTACTTACAAAGCAATATCACTCAGCAATGAAATCTATGTCATCAGGCCCTTAGCAGCACAATGAGTGGATTCAGGTATGATGATTCTAACTGAAATAAGTCACACAGAAAAAGAAACATCATAAGATATCAGTAATACACGGAATGTAAACTTGGCTACACAGGAACTGAATTACAGAACAGAACAGGGTCTCAAATTTAGAAAACCAACTTATGCTTGCTTAAGGGGAAAGGTGAGTTGGGGTGCTGCATAAAACCAGAGATTGAAATGAGCACAGATAAAGTTCCTTAAGCCAAATATGGAATAGACAAGAGCTACTCCTTGCTCAACGAAATGGACTCAACACCGCATATTAAACGCCTAAGAATGTACCTGACTAGTAAGTATCTTAAAACCTATGGATTGCTATGTCTCCGAAAGAGAATCAAGCATGTGTACAGGGGCATAAACGCAGCAGTGATAGGATTGGAGAGGTTCGGTGAGCAAATGCAGACCCTTTGAAGTCATATTGCATGGTACCCATTACACGGGTCTCAACTCCCAGGTTTAAGGTATTCTTCCTTCAGCTAAAACATGCATGTGGAACCCAGAGTATGATCAACCATGTGATCGGGAGACGTGTTCAAATATGTCTCAGTTTTCCTCCCCTGGTACTCGGGTGCAACATTCCAGACGCTTTACTAACACTCTCCCCACTTGGAGAGTCAGCCCTTTAACCTCCTGTTTGGCCCAGTTTGCAATTTCTGCGGAAGATGAACAGGAATAGCGAGAACCAATGAGAGACTAGCTGGAGGTGTCTGGACGGGCAAATTTAACTCTCATTTCCCACCAGGAAGAGGAATTAACCAAAGGCTCAGCGTGCCGTGCCGGAACCAGATTAGGGCCTGAAGCCATCCTGCGGTGTTGCGGCCAGCTCACAAGAAAGCGAGTTGAAGAAAGGAGCTCAGGGGCACTGTAATTCACAAACCTGCAGAGTTATAAATGACAGCTATCGTCCAAAAATATACTGAAGTAAGGCTGCCAAGAGGACTTGAAAGCGGGGCAGAATTGCAGGAAACCGATTTCAGGAGGTAGACTGGAATTGCATTGAAAGCATAGGAAAAGAGGCAGAACGTCCACAATGATGCACTTGGCCAAAAAGGGCGTATGCGTTTTTTCCTGAATATATTCAGGAAAAAACGCATACGCCCTTTTTGGCCAACCAAGCAAGCTTGCAAAGGAAATCTGCACTACAATGAAGTCTCACTTCCCCCCGGTCAAAAGGGCCATCTGAAAAAAGTGTAAAATCCAGAAAGGCAGGACAGGCCATGGAGAACTGGGAGCCTTGTTATGCTGATGGGCGGGATGTAAATTGCCAACAGACACTCGGGAGAAGTGTATGGTGTTTCCTGAAACATCTAAAAAACAAAGCAACAGAGCCTAGGGCACTTCCACTTATGGTCCTATAGCTTAGGGAAATTAAAATCAAAAAGACACAGCCACCCCAAAGTTTGGGACGCCTCTGTTTACAAGAACCTCGTTTACAGTACAAGTTCAACATCGCAGAAAGTGAAAAATGGATAAAGAAGTTGTGGTATTTACTTACAAAGCAATATCACTCAGCAATGAAATCTATGTCATCAGGCCCTTAGCAGCACAATGAGTGGATTCAGGTATGATGATTCTAACTGAAATAAGTCACACAGAAAAAGAAACATCATAAGATATCAGTAATACACGGAATGTAAACTTGGCTACACAGGAACTGAATTACAGAACAGAACAGGGTCTCAAATTTAGAAAACCAACTTATGCTTGCTTAAGGGAAAGGTGAGTTGGGGTGCTGCATAAAACCAGAGATTGAAATGAGCACAGATAAAGTTCCTTAAGCCAAATATGGAATAGACAAGAGCTACTCCTTGCTCAACGAAATGGACTCAACACCGCATATTAAACGCCTAAGAATGTACCTGACTAGTAAGTATCTTAAAACCTATGGATTGCTATGTCTCCGAAAGAGAATCAAGCATGTGTACAGGGGCATAAACGCAGCAGTGATAGGATTGGAGAGGTTCGGTGAGCAAATGAAGACCCTTTGAAGTCATATTGCATGGTACCCATTCCACGGGTTCAACTCTCCAGGTTTAAGGTATTCTTCCTTCAGCTAAAACATGCATGTGGAACCCAGAGTATGATCAACCATGTGATCGGGAGACGTGTTCAAATATGTCTCAGTTTTCCTCCCTGGTACTCGGGTGCAACATTCCAGACGCTTTACTAACACTCTCCCCACTTGGAGAGTCAGCCCTTTAACCTCCTGTTTGGCCCAGTTTGCAATTTCTGCGGAAGATGAACAGGAATAGCGAGAACCAATGAGAGACTAGCTGGAGGTGTCTGGACGGGCAAATTTAACTCTCATTTCCCACCAGGAAGAGGAAATAACCAAAGGCTCAGCGTGCCGTGCCGGAACCAGATTAGGGCCTGAAGCCATCCTGCGGTGTTGCGGCCAGCTCACAAGAAAGCGAGTTGAAGAAAGGAGCTCAGGGGCACTGTAATTCACAAACCTGCAGAGTTATAAATGACAGCTATCGTCCAAAAATATACTGAAGTAAGGCTGCCAAGAGGACTTGAAAGCGGGGCAGAATTGCAGGAAACCGATTTCAGGAGGTAGACTGGAATTGCATTGAAAGCATAGGAAAAGAGGCAGAACGTCCACAATGATGCACTTGGCCAAAAAGGGCGTATGCGTTTTTTCCTGAATATATTCAGGAAAAAACGCATACGCCCTTTTTGGCCAACCAAGCAAGCTTGCAAAGGAAATCTGCACTACAATGAAGTCTCACTTCCCCCCGGTCAAAAGGGCCATCTGAAAAAAGTGTAAAATCCAGAAAGGCAGGACAGGCCATGGAGAACTGGGAGCCTTGTTATGCTGATGGGCGGGATGTAAATTGCCAACAGACACTCGGGAGAAGTGTATGGTGTTTCCTGAAACATCTAAAAAACAAAGCAACAGAGCCTAGGGCACTTCCACTTATGGTCCTATAGCTTAGGGAAATTAAAATCAAAAAGACACAGCCACCCCAAAGTTTGGGACGCCTCTGTTTACAAGAACCTCGTTTACAGTACAAGTTCAACATCGCAGAAAGTGAAAAATGGATAAAGAAGTTGTGGTATTTACTTACAAAGCAATATCACTCAGCAATGAAATCTATGTCATCAGGCCCTTAGCAGCACAATGAGTGGATTCAGGTATGATGATTCTAACTGAAATAAGTCACACAGAAAAAGAAACATCATAAGATATCAGTAATACACGGAATGTAAACTTGGCTACACAGGAACTGAATTACAGAACAGAACAGGGTCTCAAATTTAGAAAACCAACTTATGCTTGCTTAAGGGGAAAGGTGAGTTGGGGTGCTGCATAAAACCAGAGATTGAAATGAGCACAGATAAAGTTCCTTAAGCCAAATATGGAATAGACAAGAGCTACTCCTTGCTCAACGAAATGGACTCAACACCGCATATTAAACGCCTAAGAATGTACCTGACTAGTAAGTATCTTAAAACCTATGGATTGCTATGTCTCCGAAAGAGAATCAAGCATGTGTACAGGGGCATAAACGCAGCAGTGATAGGATTGGAGAGGTTCGGTGAGCAAATGAAGACCCTTTGAAGTCATATTGCATGGTACCCATTCCACGGGTTTCAACTCTCCAGGTTTAAGGTATTCTTCCTTCAGCTAAAACATGCATGTGGAACCTAGAGTATGATCAACCATGTGATCGGGAGACGTGTTCAAATATGTCTCAGTTTTCCTCCCCTGGTACTCGGGTGCAACATTCCAGACGCTTTACTAACACTCTCCCCACTTGGAGAGTCAGCCCTTTAACCTCCTGTTTGGCCCAGTTTGCAATTTCTGCGGAAGATGAACAGGAATAGCGAGAACCAATGAGAGACTAGCTGGAGGTGTCTGGACGGGCAAATTTAACTCTCATTTCCCACCAGGAAGAGGAATTAACCAAAGGCTCAGCGTGCCGTGCCGGAACCAGATTAGGGCCTGAAGCCATCCTGCGGTGTTGCGGCCAGCTCACAAGAAAGCGAGTTGAAGAAAGGAGCTCAGGGGCACTGTAATTCACAAACCTGCAGAGTTATAAATGACAGCTATCGTCCAAAAATAGACTGAAGTAAGGCTGCCAAGAGGACTTGAAAGCGGGGCAGAATTGCAGGAAACCGATTTCAGGAGGTAGACTGGAATTGCATTGAAAGCATAGGAAAAGAGGCAGAACGTCCACAATGATGCACTTGGCCAAAAAGGGCGTATGCGTTTTTTCCTGAATATATTCAGGAAAAAACGCATACGCCCTTTTTGGCCAACCAAGCAAGCATGCAAAGGAAATCTGCACTACAATGAAGTCTCACATCCCCCGGTCAAAAGGGCCATCTGAAAAAAGTGTAAAATCCAGAAAGGCAGGACAGGCCATGGAGAACTGGGAGCCTTGTTATGCTGATGGGCGGGATGTAAATTGCCAACAGACACTCGGGAGAAGTGTATGGTGTTTCCTGAAACATCTAAAAAACAAAGCAACAGAGCCTAGGGCACTTCCACTTATGGTCCTATAGCTTAGGGAAATTAAAATCAAAAAGACACAGCCACCCCAAAGTTTGGGACGCCTCTGTTTACAAGAACCTCGTTTACAGTACAAGTTCAACATCGCAGAAAGTGAAAAATGGATAAAGAAGTTGTGGTATTTACTTACAAAGCAATATCACTCAGCAATGAAATCTATGTCATCAGGCCCTTAGCAGCACAATGAGTGGATTCAGGTATGATGATTCTAACTGAAATAAGTCACACAGAAAAAGAAACATCATAAGATATCAGTAATACACGGAATGTAAACTTGGCTACACAGGAACTGAATTACAGAACAGAACAGGGTCTCAAATTTAGAAAACCAACTTATGCTTGCTTAAGGGGAAAGGTGAGTTGGGGTGCTGCATAAAACCAGAGATTGAAATGAGCACAGATAAAGTTCCTTAAGCCAAATATGGAATAGACAAGAGCTACTCCTTGCTCAACGAAATGGACTCAACACCGCATATTAAACGCCTAAGAATGTACCTGACTAGTAAGTATCTTAAAACCTATGGATTGCTATGTCTCCGAAAGAGAATCAAGCATGTGTACAGGGGCATAAACGCAGCAGTGATAGGATTGGAGAGGTTCGGTGAGCAAATGAAGACCCTTTGAAGTCATATTGCATGGTACCCATTCCACGGGTCTCAACTCTCCAGGTTTAAGGTATTCTTCCTTCAGCTAAAACATGCATGTGGAACCCAGAGTATGATCAACCATGTGAACGGGAGACGTGTTCAAATATGTCTCAGTTTTCCTCCCCTGGTACTCGGGTGCAACATTCCAGACGCTTTACTAACACTCTCCCCACTTGGAGAGTCAGCCCTTTAACCTCCTGTTTGGCCCAGTTTGCAATTTCTGCGGAAGATGAACAGGAATAGCGAGAACCAATGAGAGACTAGCTGGAGGTGTCTGGACGGGCAAATTTAACTCTCATTTCCCACCAGGAAGAGGAAATAACCAAAGGCTCAGCGTGCCGTGCCGGAACCAGATTAGGGCCTGAAGCCATCCTGCGGTGTTGCGGCCAGCTCACAAGAAAGCGAGTTGAAGAAAGGAGCTCAGGGGCACTGTAATTCACAAACCTGCAGAGTTATAAATGACAGCTATCGTCCAAAAATAGACTGAAGTAAGGCTGCCAAGAGGACTTGAAAGCGGGGCAGAATTGCAGGAAACCGATTTCAGGAGGTAGACTGGAATTGCATTGAAAGCATAGGAAAAGAGGCAGAACGTCCACAATGATGCACTTGGCCAAAAAGGGCGTATGCGTTTTTTCCTGAATATATTCAGGAAAAAACGCATACGCCCTTTTTGGCCAACCAAGCAAGCTTGCAAAGGAAATCTGCACTACAATGAAGTCTCACTTCCCCCCGGTCAAAAGGGCCATCTGAAAAAAGTGTAAAATCCAGAAAGGCAGGACAGGCCATGGAGAACTGGGAGCCTTGTTATGCTGATGGGCGGGATGTAAATTGCCAACAGACACTCGGGAGAAGTGTATGGTGTTTCCTGAAACATCTAAAAAACAAAGCAACAGAGCCTAGGGCACTTCCACTTATGGTCCTATAGCTTAGGGAAATTAAAATCAAAAAGACACAGCCACCCCAAAGTTTGGGACGCCTCTGTTTACAAGAACCTCGTTTACAGTACAAGTTCAACATCGCAGAAAGTGAAAAATGGATAAAGAAGTTGTGGTATTTACTTACAAAGCAATATCACTCAGCAATGAAATCTATGTCATCAGGCCCTTAGCAGCACAATGAGTGGATTCAGGTATGATGATTCTAACTGAAATAAGTCACACAGAAAAAGAAACATCATAAGATATCAGTAATACACGGAATGTAAACTTGGCTACACAGGAACTGAATTACAGAACAGAACAGGGTCTCAAATTTAGAAAACCAACTTATGCTTGCTTAAGGGGAAAGGTGAGTTGGGGTGCTGCATAAAACCAGAGATTGAAATGAGCACAGATAAAGTTCCTTAAGCCAAATATGGAATAGACAAGAGCTACTCCTTGCTCAACGAAATGGACTCAACACCGCATATTAAACGCCTAAGAATGTACCTGACTAGTAAGTATCTTAAAACCTATGGATTGCTATGTCTCCGAAAGAGAATCAAGCATGTGTACAGGGGCATAAACGCAGCAGTGATAGGATTGGAGAGGTTCGGTGAGCAAATGAAGACCCTTTGAAGTCATATTGCATGGTACCCATTCCACGGGTCTCAACTCTCCAGGTTTAAGGTATTCTTCCTTCAGCTAAAACATGCATGTGGAACCCAGAGTATGATCAACCATGTGATCGGGAGACGTGTTCAAATATGTCTCAGTTTTCCTCCCCTGGTACTCGGGTGCAACATTCCAGACGCTTTACTAACACTCTCCCCACTTGGAGAGTCAGCGCCTTTAACCTCCTGTTTGGCCCAGTTTGCAATTTCTGCGGAAGATGAACAGGAATAGCGAGAACCAATGAGAGACTAGCTGGAGGTGTCTGGACGGGCAAATTTAACTCTCATTTCCCACCAGGAAGAGGAATTAACCAAAGGCTCAGCGTGCCGTGCCGGAACCAGATTAGGGCCTGAAGCCATCCTGCGGTGTTGCGGCCAGCTCACAAGAAAGCGAGTTGAAGAAAGGAGCTCAGGGGCACTGTAATTCACAAACCTGCAGAGTTATAAATGACAGCTATCGTCCAAAAATATACTGAAGTAAGGCTGCCAAGAGGACTTGAAAGCGGGGCAGAATTGCAGGAAACCGATTTCAGGAGGTAGACTGGAATTGCATTGAAAGCATAGGAAAAGAGGCAGAACGTCCACAATGATGCACTTGGCCAAAAAGGGCGTATGCGTTTTTTCCTGAATATATTCAGGAAAAAACGCATACGCCCTTTTTGGCCAACCAAGCAAGCTTGCAAAGGAAATCTGCACTACAATGAAGTCTCACTTCCCCCCGGTCAAAAGGGCCATCTGAAAAAAGTGTAAAATCCAGAAAGGCAGGACAGGCCATGGAGAACTGGGAGCCTTGTTATGCTGATGGGCGGGATGTAAATTGCCAACAGACACTCGGGAGAAGTGTATGGTGTTTCCTGAAACATCTAAAAAACAAAGCAACAGAGCCTAGGGCACTTCCACTTATGGTCCTATAGCTTAGGGAAATTAAAATCAAAAAGACACAGCCACCCCAAAGTTTGGGACGCCTCTGTTTACAAGAACCTCGTTTACAGTACAAGTTCAACATCGCAGAAAGTGAAAAATGGATAAAGAAGTTGTGGTATTTACTTACAAAGCAATATCACTCAGCAATGAAATCTATGTCATCAGGCCCTTAGCAGCACAATGAGTGGATTCAGGTATGATGATTCTAACTGAAATAAGTCACACAGAAAAAGAAACATCATAAGATATCAGTAATACACGGAATGTAAACTTGGCTACACAGGAACTGAATTACAGAACAGAACAGGGTCTCAAATTTAGAAAACCAACTTATGCTTGCTTAAGGGGAAAGGTGAGTTGGGGTGCTGCATAAAACCAGAGATTGAAATGAGCACAGATAAAGTTCCTTAAGCCAAATATGGAATAGACAAGAGCTACTCCTTGCTCAACGAAATGGACTCAACACCGCATATTAAACGCCTAAGAATGTACCTGACTAGTAAGTATCTTAAAACCTATGGATTGCTATGTCTCCGAAAGAGAATCAAGCATGTGTACAGGGGCATAAACGCAGCAGTGATAGGATTGGAGAGGTTCGGTGAGCAAATGAAGACCCTTTGAAGTCATATTGCATGGTACCCATTCCACGGGTCTCAACTCTCCAGGTTTAAGGTATTCTTCCTTCAGCTAAAACATGCATGTGGAACCCAGAGTATGATCAACCATGTGATCGGGAGACGTGTTCAAATATGTCTCAGTTTTCCTCCCTGGTACTCGGGTGCAACATTCCAGACGCTTTACTAACACTCTCCCCACTTGGAGAGTCAGCCCTTTAACCTCCTGTTTGGCCCAGTTTGCAATTTCTGCGGAAGATGAACAGGAATAGCGAGAACCAATGAGAGACTAGCTGGAGGTGTCTGGACGGGCAAATTTAACTCTCATTTCCCACCAGGAAGAGGAATAACCAAAGGCTCAGCGTGCCGTGCCGGAACCAGATTAGGGCCTGAAGCCATCCTGCGGTGTTGCGGCCAGCTCACAAGAAAGCGAGTTGAAGAAAGGAGCTCAGGGGCACTGTAATTCACAAACCTGCAGAGTTATAAATGACAGCTATCGTCCAAAAATAGACTGAAGTAAGGCTGCCAAGAGGACTTGAAAGCGGGGCAGAATTGCAGGAAACCGATTTCAGGAGGTAGACTGGAATTGCATTGAAAGCATAGGAAAAGAGGCAGAACGTCCACAATGATGCACTTGGCCAAAAAGGGCGTATGCGTTTTTTCCTGAATATATTCAGGAAAAAACGCATACGCCCTTTTTGGCCAACCAAGCAAGCTTGCAAAGGAAATCTGCACTACAATGAAGTCTCACTTCCCCCCGGTCAAAAGGGCCATCTGAAAAAAGTGTAAAATCCAGAAAGGCAGGACAGGCCATGGAGAACTGGGAGCCTTGTTATGCTGATGGGCGGGATGTAAATTGCCAACAGACACTCGGGAGAAGTGTATGGTGTTTCCTGAAACATCTAAAAAACAAAGCAACAGAGCCTAGGGCACTTCCACTTATGGTCCTATAGCTTAGGGAAATTAAAATCAAAAAGACACAGCCACCCCAAAGTTTGGGACGCCTCTGTTTACAAGAACCTCGTTTACAGTACAAGTTCAACATCGCAGAAAGTGAAAAATGGATAAAGAAGTTGTGGTATTTACTTACAAAGCAATATCACTCAGCAATGAAATCTATGTCATCAGGCCCTTAGCAGCACAATGAGTGGATTCAGGTATGATGATTCTAACTGAAATAAGTCACACAGAAAAAGAAACATCATAAGATATCAGTAATACACGGAATGTAAACTTGGCTACACAGGAACTGAATTACAGAACAGAACAGGGTCTCAAATTTAGAAAACCAACTTATGCTTGCTTAAGGGGAAAGGTGAGTTGGGGTGCTGCATAAAACCAGAGATTGAAATGAGCACAGATAAAGTTCCTTAAGCCAAATATGGAATAGACAAGAGCTACTCCTTGCTCAACGAAATGGACTCAACACCGCATATTAAACGCCTAAGAATGTACCTGACTAGTAAGTATCTTAAAACCTATGGATTGCTATGTCTCCGAAAGAGAATCAAGCATGTGTACAGGGGCATAAACGCAGCAGTGATAGGATTGGAGAGGTTCGGTGAGCAAATGAAGACCCTTTGAAGTCATATTGCATGGTACCCATTCCACGGGTTTCAACTCCCAGGTTTTAGGTATTCTTCCTTCAGCTAAAACATGCATGTGGAACCCAGAGTATGATCAACCATGTGATCGGGAGACGTGTTCAAATATGTCTCAGTTTTCCTCCCCTGGTACTCGGGTGCAACATTCCAGACGCTTTACTAACACTCTCCCCACTTGGAGAGTCAGCCCTTTAACCTCCTGTTTGGCCCAGTTTGCAATTTCTGCGGAAGATGAACAGGAATAGCGAGAACCAATGAGAGACTAGCTGGAGGTGTCTGGACGGGCAAATTTAACTCTCATTTCCCACCAGGAAGAGGAATTAACCAAAGGCTCAGCATGCCGTGCCGGAACCAGATTAGGGCCTGAAGCCATCCTGCGGTGTTGCGGCCAGCTCACAAGAAAGCGAGTTGAAGAAAGGAGCTCAGGGGCACTGTAATTCACAAACCTGCAGAGTTATAAATGACAGCTATCGTCCAAAAATAGACTGAAGTAAGGCTGCCAAGAGGACTTGAAAGCGGGGCAGAATTGCAGGAAACCGATTTCAGGAGGTAGACTGGAATTGCATTGAAAGCATAGGAAAAGAGGCAGAACGTCCACAATGATGCACTTGGCCAAAAAGGGCGTATGCGTTTTTTCCTGAATATATTCAGGAAAAAACGCATACGCCCTTTTTGGCCAACCAAGCAAGCTTGCAAAGGAAATCTGCACTACAATGAAGTCTCACTTCCCCCCGGTCAAAAGGGCCATCTGAAAAAAGTGTAAAATCCAGAAAGGCAGGACAGGCCATGGAGAACTGGGAGCCTTGTTATGCTGATGGGCGGGATGTAAATTGCCAACAGACACTCGGGAGAAGTGTATGGTGTTTCCTGAAACATCTAAAAAACAAAGCAACAGAGCCTAGGGCACTTCCACTTATGGTCCTATAGCTTAGGGAAATTAAAATCAAAAAGACACAGCCACCCCAAAGTTTGGGACGCCTCTGTTTACAAGAACCTCGTTTACAGTACAAGTTCAACATCGCAGAAAGTGAAAAATGGATAAAGAAGTTGTGGTATTTACTTACAAAGCAATATCACTCAGCAATGAAATCTATGTCATCAGGCCCTTAGCAGCACAATGAGTGGATTCAGGTATGATGATTCTAACTGAAATAAGTCACACAGAAAAAGAAACATCATAAGATATCAGTAATACACGGAATGTAAACTTGGCTACACAGGAACTGAATTACAGAACAGAACAGGGTCTCAAATTTAGAAAACCAACTTATGCTTGCTTAAGGGGAAAGGTGAGTTGGGGTGCTGCATAAAACCAGAGATTGAAATGAGCACAGATAAAGTTCCTTAAGCCAAATATGGAATAGACAAGAGCTACTCCTTGCTCAACGAAATGGACTCAACACCGCATATTAAACGCCTAAGAATGTACCTGACTAGTAAGTATCTTAAAACCTATGGATTGCTATGTCTCCGAAAGAGAATCAAGCATGTGTACAGGGGCATAAACGCAGCAGTGATAGGATTGGAGAGGTTCGGTGAGCAAATGAAGACCCTTTGAAGTCATATTGCATGGTACCCATTCCACGGGTTTCAACTCTCCAGGTTTAAGGTATTCTTCCTTCAGCTAAAACATGCATGTGGAACCCAGAGTATGATCAACCATGTGATCGGGAGACGTGTTCAAATATGTCTCAGTTTTCCTCCCCTGGTACTCGGGTGCAACATTCCAGACGCTTTACTAACACTCTCCCCACTTGGAGAGTCAGCGCCTTTAACCTCCTGTTTGGCCCAGTTTGCAATTTCTGCGGAAGATGAACAGGAATAGCGAGAACCAATGAGAGACTAGCTGGAGGTGTCTGGACGGGCAAATTTAACTCTCATTTCCCACCAGGAAGAGGAATTAACCAAAGGCTCAGCGTGCCGTGCCGGAACCAGATTAGGGCCTGAAGCCATCCTGCGGTGTTGCGGCCAGCTCACAAGAAAGCGAGTTGAAGAAAGGAGCTCAGGGGCACTGTAATTCACAAACCTGCAGAGTTATAAATGACAGCTATCGTCCAAAAATAGACTGAAGTAAGGCTGCCAAGAGGACTTGAAAGCGGGGCAGAATTGCAGGAAACCGATTTCAGGAGGTAGACTGGAATTGCATTGAAAGCATAGGAAAAGAGGCAGAACGTCCACAATGATGCACTTGGCCAAAAAGGGCGTATGCGTTTTTTCCTGAATATATTCAGGAAAAAACGCATACGCCCTTTTTGGCCAACCAAGCAAGCTTGCAAAGGAAATCTGCACTACAATGAAGTCTCACTTCCCCCCGGTCAAAAGGGCCATCTGAAAAAAGTGTAAAATCCAGAAAGGCAGGACAGGCCATGGAGAACTGGGAGCCTTGTTATGCTGATGGGCGGGATGTAAATTGCCAACAGACACTCGGGAGAAGTGTATGGTGTTTCCTGAAACATCTAAAAAACAAAGCAACAGAGCCTAGGGCACTTCCACTTATGGTCCTATAGCTTAGGGAAATTAAAATCAAAAAGACACAGCCACCCCAAAGTTTGGGACGCCTCTGTTTACAAGAACCTCGTTTACAGTACAAGTTCAACATCGCAGAAAGTGAAAAATGGATAAAGAAGTTGTGGTATTTACTTACAAAGCAATATCACTCAGCAATGAAATCTATGTCATCAGGCCCTTAGCAGCACAATGAGTGGATTCAGGTATGATGATTCTAACTGAAATAAGTCACACAGAAAAAGAAACATCATAAGATATCAGTAATACACGGAATGTAAACTTGGCTACACAGGAACTGAATTACAGAACAGAACAGGGTCTCAAATTTAGAAAACCAACTTATGCTTGCTTAAGGGGAAAGGTGAGTTGGGGTGCTGCATAAAACCAGAGATTGAAATGAGCACAGATAAAGTTCCTTAAGCCAAATATGGAATAGACAAGAGCTACTCCTTGCTCAACGAAATGGACTCAACACCGCATATTAAACGCCTAAGAATGTACCTGACTAGTAAGTATCTTAAAACCTATGGATTGCTATGTCTCCGAAAGAGAATCAAGCATGTGTACAGGGGCATAAACGCAGCAGTGATAGGATTGGAGAGGTTCGGTGAGCAAATGAAGACCCTTTGAAGTCATATTGCATGGTACCCATTCCACGGGTCTCAACTCTCCAGGTTTAAGGTATTCTTCCTTCAGCTAAAACATGCATGTGGAACCCAGAGTATGATCAACCATGTGATCGGGAGACGTGTTCAAATATGTCTCAGTTTTCCTCCCCTGGTACTCGGGTGCAACATTCCAGACGCTTTACTAACACTCTCCCCACTTGGAGAGTCAGCGCCTTTAACCTCCTGTTTGGCCCAGTTTGCAATTTCTGCGGAAGATGAACAGGAATAGCGAGAACCAATGAGAGACTAGCTGGAGGTGTCTGGACGGGCAAATTTAACTCTCATTTCCCACCAGGAAGAGGAAATAACCAAAGGCTCAGCGTGCCGTGCCGGAACCAGATTAGGGCCTGAAGCCATCCTGCGGTGTTGCGGCCAGCTCACAAGAAAGCGAGTTGAAGAAAGGAGCTCAGGGGCACTGTAATTCACAAACCTGCAGAGTTATAAATGACAGCTATCGTCCAAAAATAGACTGAAGTAAGGCTGCCAAGAGGACTTGAAAGCGGGGCAGAATTGCAGGAAACCGATTTCAGGAGGTAGACTGGAATTGCATTGAAAGCATAGGAAAAGAGGCAGAACGTCCACAATGATGCACTTGGCCAAAAAGGGCGTATGCGTTTTTTCCTGAATATATTCAGGAAAAAACGCATACGCCCTTTTTGGCCAACCAAGCAAGCTTGCAAAGGAAATCTGCACTACAATGAAGTCTCACTTCCCCCCGGTCAAAAGGGCCATCTGAAAAAAGTGTAAAATCCAGAAAGGCAGGACAGGCCATGGAGAACTGGGAGCCTTGTTATGCTGATGGGCGGGATGTAAATTGCCAACAGACACTCGGGAGAAGTGTATGGTGTTTCCTGAAACATCTAAAAAACAAAGCAACAGAGCCTAGGGCACTTCCACTTATGGTCCTATAGCTTAGGGAAATTAAAATCAAAAAGACACAGCCACCCCAAAGTTTGGGACGCCTCTGTTTACAAGAACCTCGTTTACAGTACAAGTTCAACATCGCAGAAAGTGAAAAATGGATAAAGAAGTTGTGGTATTTACTTACAAAGCAATATCACTCAGCAATGAAATCTATGTCATCAGGCCCTTAGCAGCACAATGAGTGGATTCAGGTATGATGATTCTAACTGAAATAAGTCACACAGAAAAAGAAACATCATAAGATATCAGTAATACACGGAATGTAAACTTGGCTACACAGGAACTGAATTACAGAACAGAACAGGGTCTCAAATTTAGAAAACCAACTTATGCTTGCTTAAGGGGAAAGGTGAGTTGGGGTGCTGCATAAAACCAGAGATTGAAATGAGCACAGATAAAGTTCCTTAAGCCAAATATGGAATAGACAAGAGCTACTCCTTGCTCAACGAAATGGACTCAACACCGCATATTAAACGCCTAAGAATGTACCTGACTAGTAAGTATCTTAAAACCTATGGATTGCTATGTCTCCGAAAGAGAATCAAGCATGTGTACAGGGGCATAAACGCAGCAGTGATAGGATTGGAGAGGTTCGGTGAGCAAATGAAGACCCTTTGAAGTCATATTGCATGGTACCCATTCCACGGGTTTCAACTCCCAGGTTTAAGGTATTCTTCCTTCAGCTAAAACATGCATGTGGAACCCAGAGTATGATCAACCATGTGATCGGGAGACGTGTTCAAATATGTCTCAGTTTTCCTCCCCTGGTACTCGGGTGCAACATTCCAGACGCTTTACTAACACTCTCCCCACTTGGAGAGTCAGCGCCTTTAACCTCCTGTTTGGCCCAGTTTGCAATTTCTGCGGAAGATGAACAGGAATAGCGAGAACCAATGAGAGACTAGCTGGAGGTGTCTGGACGGGCAAATTTAACTCTCATTTCCCACCAGGAAGAGGAATTAACCAAAGGCTCAGCGTGCCGTGCCGGAACCAGATTAGGGCCTGAAGCCATCCTGCGGTGTTGCGGCCAGCTCACAAGAAAGCGAGTTGAAGAAAGGAGCTCAGGGGCACTGTAATTCACAAACCTGCAGAGTTATAAATGACAGCTATCGTCCAAAAATAGACTGAAGTAAGGCTGCCAAGAGGACTTGAAAGCGGGGCAGAATTGCAGGAAACCGATTTCAGGAGGTAGACTGGAATTGCATTGAAAGCATAGGAAAAGAGGCAGAACGTCCACAATGATGCACTTGGCCAAAAAGGGCGTATGCGTTTTTTCCTGAATATATTCAGGAAAAAACGCATACGCCCTTTTTGGCCAACCAAGCAAGCTTGCAAAGGAAATCTGCACTACAATGAAGTCTCACTTCCCCCCGGTCAAAAGGGCCATCTGAAAAAAGTGTAAAATCCAGAAAGGCAGGACAGGCCATGGAGAACTGGGAGCCTTGTTATGCTGATGGGCGGGATGTAAATTGCCAACAGACACTCGGGAGAAGTGTATGGTGTTTCCTGAAACATCTAAAAAACAAAGCAACAGAGCCTAGGGCACTTCCACTTATGGTCCTATAGCTTAGGGAAATTAAAATCAAAAAGACACAGCCACCCCAAAGTTTGGGACGCCTCTGTTTACAAGAACCTCGTTTACAGTACAAGTTCAACATCGCAGAAAGTGAAAAATGGATAAAGAAGTTGTGGTATTTACTTACAAAGCAATATCACTCAGCAATGAAATCTATGTCATCAGGCCCTTAGCAGCACAATGAGTGGATTCAGGTATGATGATTCTAACTGAAATAAGTCACACAGAAAAAGAAACATCATAAGATATCAGTAATACACGGAATGTAAACTTGGCTACACAGGAACTGAATTACAGAACAGAACAGGGTCTCAAATTTAGAAAACCAACTTATGCTTGCTTAAGGGGAAAGGTGAGTTGGGGTGCTGCATAAAACCAGAGATTGAAATGAGCACAGATAAAGTTCCTTAAGCCAAATATGGAATAGACAAGAGCTACTCCTTGCTCAACGAAATGGACTCAACACCGCATATTAAACGCCTAAGAATGTACCTGACTAGTAAGTATCTTAAAACCTATGGATTGCTATGTCTCCGAAAGAGAATCAAGCATGTGTACAGGGGCATAAACGCAGCAGTGATAGGATTGGAGAGGTTCGGTGAGCAAATGAAGACCCTTTGAAGTCATATTGCATGGTACCCATTCCACGGGTTTCAACTCCCAGGTTTAAGGTATTCTTCCTTCAGCTAAAACATGCATGTGGAACCCAGAGTATGATCAACCATGTGATCGGGAGACGTGTTCAAATATGTCTCAGTTTTCCTCCCCTGGTACTCGGGTGCAACATTCCAGACGCTTTACTAACACTCTCCCCACTTGGAGAGTCAGCGCCTTTAACCTCCTGTTTGGCCCAGTTTGCAATTTCTGCGGAAGATGAACAGGAATAGCGAGAACCAATGAGAGACTAGCTGGAGGTGTCTGGACGGGCAAATTTAACTCTCATTTCCCACCAGGAAGAGGAATTAACCAAAGGCTCAGCGTGCCGTGCCGGAACCAGATTAGGGCCTGAAGCCATCCTGCGGTGTTGCGGCCAGCTCACAAGAAAGCGAGTTGAAGAAAGGAGCTCAGGGGCACTGTAATTCACAAACCTGCAGAGTTATAAATGACAGCTATCGTCCAAAAATAGACTGAAGTAAGGCTGCCAAGAGGACTTGAAAGCGGGGCAGAATTGCAGGAAACCGATTTCAGGAGGTAGACTGGAATTGCATTGAAAGCATAGGAAAAGAGGCAGAACGTCCACAATGATGCACTTGGCCAAAAAGGGCGTATGCGTTTTTTCCTGAATATATTCAGGAAAAAACGCATACGCCCTTTTTGGCCAACCAAGCAAGCTTGCAAAGGAAATCTGCACTACAATGAAGTCTCACTTCCCCCCGGTCAAAAGGGCCATCTGAAAAAAGTGTAAAATCCAGAAAGGCAGGACAGGCCATGGAGAACTGGGAGCCTTGTTATGCTGATGGGCGGGATGTAAATTGCCAACAGACACTCGGGAGAAGTGTATGGTGTTTCCTGAAACATCTAAAAAACAAAGCAACAGAGCCTAGGGCACTTCCACTTATGGTCCTATAGCTTAGGGAAATTAAAATCAAAAAGACACAGCCACCCCAAAGTTTGGGACGCCTCTGTTTACAAGAACCTCGTTTACAGTACAAGTTCAACATCGCAGAAAGTGAAAAATGGATAAAGAAGTTGTGGTATTTACTTACAAAGCAATATCACTCAGCAATGAAATCTATGTCATCAGGCCCTTAGCAGCACAATGAGTGGATTCAGGTATGATGATTCTAACTGAAATAAGTCACACAGAAAAAGAAACATCATAAGATATCAGTAATACACGGAATGTAAACTTGGCTACACAGGAACTGAATTACAGAACAGAACAGGGTCTCAAATTTAGAAAACCAACTTATGCTTGCTTAAGGGGAAAGGTGAGTTGGGGTGCTGCATAAAACCAGAGATTGAAATGAGCACAGATAAAGTTCCTTAAGCCAAATATGGAATAGACAAGAGCTACTCCTTGCTCAACGAAATGGACTCAACACCGCATATTAAACGCCTAAGAATGTACCTGACTAGTAAGTATCTTAAAACCTATGGATTGCTATGTCTCCGAAAGAGAATCAAGCATGTGTACAGGGGCATAAACGCAGCAGTGATAGGATTGGAGAGGTTCGGTGAGCAAATGAAGACCCTTTGAAGTCATATTGCATGGTACCCATTCCACGGGTATCAACTCTCCAGGTTTAAGGTATTCTTCCTTCAGCTAAAACATGCATGTGGAACCCAGAGTATGATCAACCATGTGATCGGGAGACGTGTTCAAATATGTCTCAGTTTTCCTCCCCTGGTACTCGGGTGCAACATTCCAGACGCTTTACTAACACTCTCCCCACTTGGAGAGTCAGTCCCTTTAACCTCCTGTTTGGCCCAGTTTGCAATTTCTGCGGAAGATGAACAGGAATAGCGAGAACCAATGAGAGACTAGCTGGAGGTGTCTGGACGGGCAAATTTAACTCTCATTTCCCACCAGGAAGAGGAATTAACCAAAGGCTCAGCGTGCCGTGCCGGAACCAGATTAGGGCCTGAAGCCATCCTGCCGAGTTGCGGCCAGCTCACAAGAAAGCAAGTTGAAGAAAGGAGCTCAGGGGCACTGTAATTCACAAACCTGCAGAGTTATAAATGACAGCTATCGTCCAAAAATAGACTGAAGTAAGGCTGCCAAGAGGACTTGAAAGCGGGGCAGAATTGCAGGAAACCGATTTCAGGAGGTAGACTGGAATTGCATTGAAAGCATAGGAAAAGAGGCAGAACGTCCACAATGATGCACTTGGCCAAAAAGGGCGTATGCGTTTTTTCCTGAATATATTCAGGAAAAAACGCATACGCCCTTTTTGGCCAACCAAGCAAGCTTGCAAAGGAAATCTGCACTACAATGAAGTCTCACTTCCCCCCGGTCAAAAGGGCCATCTGAAAAAAGTGTAAAATCCAGAAAGGCAGGACAGGCCATGGAGAACTGGGAGCCTTGTTATGCTGATGGGCGGGATGTAAATTGCCAACAGACACTCGGGAGAAGTGTATGGTGTTTCCTGAAACATCTAAAAAACAAAGCAACAGAGCCTAGGGCACTTCCACTTATGGTCCTATAGCTTAGGGAAATTAAAATCAAAAAGACACAGCCACCCCAAAGTTTGGGACGCCTCTGTTTACAAGAACCTCGTTTACAGTACAAGTTCAACATCTCAGAAAGTGAAAAATGGATAAAGAAGTTGTGGTATTTACTTACAAAGCAATATCACTCAGCAATGAAATCTATGTCATCAGGCCCTTAGCAGCACAATGAGTGGATTCAGGTATGATGATTCTAACTGAAATAAGTCACACAGAAAAAGAAACATCATAAGATATCAGTAATACACGGAATGTAAACTTGGCTACACAGGAACTGAATTACAGAACAGAACAGGGTCTCAAATTTAGAAAACCAACTTATGCTTGCTTAAGGGGAAAGGTGAGTTGGGGTGCTGCATAAAACCAGAGATTGAAATGAGCACAGATAAAGTTCCTTAAGCCAAATATGGAATAGACAAGAGCTACTCCTTGCTCAACGAAATGGACTCAACACCGCATATTAAACGCCTAAGAATGTACCTGACTAGTAAGTATCTTAAAACCTATGGATTGCTATGTCTCCGAAAGAGAATCAAGCATGTGTACAGGGGCATAAACGCAGCAGTGATAGGATTGGAGAGGTTCGGTGAGCAAATGAAGACCCTTTGAAGTCATATTGCATGGTACCCATTCCACGGGTCTCAACTCTCCAGGTTTAAGGTATTCTTCCTTCAGCTAAAACATGCATGTGGAACCCAGAGTATGATCAACCATGTGATCGGGAGACGTGTTCAAATATGTCTCAGTTTTCCTCCCCTGGTACTCGGGTGCAACATTCCAGACGCTTTACTAACACTCTCCCCACTTGGAGAGTCAGCCCTTTAACCTCCTGTTTGGCCCAGTTTGCAATTTCTGCGGAAGATGAACAGGAATAGCGAGAACCAATGAGAGACTAGCTGGAGGTGTCTGGACGGGCAAATTTAACTCTCATTTCCCACCAGGAAGAGGAAATAACCAAAGGCTCAGCGTGCCGTGCCGGAACCAGATTAGGGCCTGAAGCCATCCTGCGGTGTTGCGGCCAGCTCACAAGAAAGCGAGTTGAAGAAAGGAGCTCAGGGGCACTGTAATTCACAAACCTGCAGAGTTATAAATGACAGCTATCGTCCAAAAATAGACTGAAGTAAGGCTGCCAAGAGGACTTGAAAGCGGGGCAGAATTGCAGGAAACCGATTTCAGGAGGTAGACTGGAATTGCATTGAAAGCATAGGAAAAGAGGCAGAACGTCCACAATGATGCACTTGGCCAAAAAGGGCGTATGCGTTTTTTCCTGAATATATTCAGGAAAAAACGCATACGCCCTTTTTGGCCAACCAAGCAAGCTTGCAAAGGAAATCTGCACTACAATGAAGTCTCACTTCCCCCCGGTCAAAAGGGCCATCTGAAAAAAGTGTAAAATCCAGAAAGGCAGGACAGGCCATGGAGAACTGGGAGCCTTGTTATGCTGATGGGCGGGATGTAAATTGCCAACAGACACTCGGGAGAAGTGTATGGTGTTTCCTGAAACATCTAAAAAACAAAGCAACAGAGCCTAGGGCACTTCCACTTATGGTCCTATAGCTTAGGGAAATTAAAATCAAAAAGACACAGCCACCCCAAAGTTTGGGACGCCTCTGTTTACAAGAACCTCGTTTACAGTACAAGTTCAACATCGCAGAAAGTGAAAAATGGATAAAGAAGTTGTGGTATTTACTTACAAAGCAATATCACTCAGCAATGAAATCTATGTCATCAGGCCCTTAGCAGCACAATGAGTGGATTCAGGTATGATGATTCTAACTGAAATAAGTCACACAGAAAAAGAAACATCATAAGATATCAGTAATACACGGAATGTAAACTTGGCTACACAGGAACTGAATTACAGAACAGAACAGGGTCTCAAATTTAGAAAACCAACTTATGCTTGCTTAAGGGGAAAGGTGAGTTGGGGTGCTGCATAAAACCAGAGATTGAAATGAGCACAGATAAAGTTCCTTAAGCCAAATATGGAATAGACAAGAGCTACTCCTTGCTCAACGAAATGGACTCAACACCGCATATTAAACGCCTAAGAATGTACCTGACTAGTAAGTATCTTAAAACCTATGGATTGCTATGTCTCCGAAAGAGAATCAAGCATGTGTACAGGGGCATAAACGCAGCAGTGATAGGATTGGAGAGGTTCGGTGAGCAAATGAAGACCCTTTGAAGTCATATTGCATGGTACCCATTCCACGGGTTTCAACTCTCCAGGTTTAAGGTATTCTTCCTTCAGCTAAAACATGCATGTGGAACCCAGAGTATGATCAACCATGTGATCGGGAGACGTGTTCAAATATGTCTCAGTTTTCCTCCCCTGGTACTCGGGTGCAACATTCCAGACGCTTTACTAACACTCTCCCCACTTGGAGAGTCAGCCCTTTAACCTCCTGTTTGGCCCAGTTTGCAATTTCTGCGGAAGATGAACAGGAATAGCGAGAACCAATGAGAGACTAGCTGGAGGTGTCTGGACGGGCAAATTTAACTCTCATTTCCCACCAGGAAGAGGAAATAACCAAAGGCTCAGCGTGCCGTGCCGGAACCAGATTAGGGCCTGAAGCCATCCTGCGGTGTTGCGGCCAGCTCACAAGAAAGCGAGTTGAAGAAAGGAGCTCAGGGGCACTGTAATTCACAAACCTGCAGAGTTATAAATGACAGCTATCGTCCAAAAATAGACTGAAGTAAGGCTGCCAAGAGGACTTGAAAGCGGGGCAGAATTGCAGGAAACCGATTTCAGGAGGTAGACTGGAATTGCATTGAAAGCATAGGAAAAGAGGCAGAACGTCCACAATGATGCACTTGGCCAAAAAGGGCGTATGCGTTTTTTCCTGAATATATTCAGGAAAAAACGCATACGCCCTTTTTGGCCAACCAAGCAAGCTTGCAAAGGAAATCTGCACTACAATGAAGTCTCACTTCCCCCCGGTCAAAAGGGCCATCTGAAAAAAGTGTAAAATCCAGAAAGGCAGGACAGGCCATGGAGAACTGGGAGCCTTGTTATGCTGATGGGCGGGATGTAAATTGCCAACAGACACTCGGGAGAAGTGTATGGTGTTTCCTGAAACATCTAAAAAACAAAGCAACAGAGCCTAGGGCACTTCCACTTATGGTCCTATAGCTTAGGGAAATTAAAATCAAAAAGACACAGCCACCCCAAAGTTTGGGACGCCTCTGTTTACAAGAACCTCGTTTACAGTACAAGTTCAACATCGCAGAAAGTGAAAAATGGATAAAGAAGTTGTGGTATTTACTTACAAAGCAATATCACTCAGCAATGAAATCTATGTCATCAGGCCCTTAGCAGCACAATGAGTGGATTCAGGTATGATGATTCTAACTGAAATAAGTCACACAGAAAAAGAAACATCATAAGATATCAGTAATACACGGAATGTAAACTTGGCTACACAGGAACTGAATTACAGAACAGAACAGGGTCTCAAATTTAGAAAACCAACTTATGCTTGCTTAAGGGGAAAGGTGAGTTGGGGTGCTGCATAAAACCAGAGATTGAAATGAGCACAGATAAAGTTCCTTAAGCCAAATATGGAATACACAAGAGCTACTCCTTGCTCAACGAAATGGACTCAACACCGCATATTAAACGCCTAAGAATGTACCTGACTAGTAAGTATCTTAAAACCTATGGATTGCTATGTCTCCGAAAGAGAATCAAGCATGTGTACAGGGGCATAAACGCAGCAGTGATAGGATTGGAGAGGTTCGGTGAGCAAATGAAGACCCTTTGAAGTCATATTGCATGGTACCCATTCCACGGGTTTCAACTCTCCAGGTTTAAGGTATTCTTCCTTCAGCTAAAACATGCATGTGGAACCCAGAGTATGATCAACCATGTGATCGGGAGACGTGTTCAAATATGTCTCAGTTTTCCTCCCCTGGTACTCGGGTGCAACATTCCAGACGCTTTACTAACACTCTCCCCACTTGGAGAGTCAGCCCTTTAACCTCCTGTTTGGCCCAGTTTGCAATTTCTGCGGAAGATGAACAGGAATAGCGAGAACCAATGAGAGACTAGCTGGAGGTGTCTGGACGGGCAAATTTAACTCTCATTTCCCACCAGGAAGAGGAATTAACCAAAGGCTCAGCGTGCCGTGCCGGAACCAGATTAGGGCCTGAAGCCATCCTGCGGTGTTGCGGCCAGCTCACAAGAAAGCGAGTTGAAGAAAGGAGCTCAGGGGCACTGTAATTCACAAACCTGCAGAGTTATAAATGACAGCTATCGTCCAAAAATAGACTGAAGTAAGGCTGCCAAGAGGACTTGAAAGCGGGGCAGAATTGCAGGAAACCGATTTCAGGAGGTAGACTGGAATTGCATTGAAAGCATAGGAAAAGAGGCAGAACGTCCACAATGATGCACTTGGCCAAAAAGGGCGTATGCGTTTTTTCCTGAATATATTCAGGAAAAAACGCATACGCCCTTTTTGGCCAACCAAGCAAGCTTGCAAAGGAAATCTGCACTACAATGAAGTCTCACTTCCCCCCGGTCAAAAGGGCCATCTGAAAAAAGTGTAAAATCCAGAAAGGCAGGACAGGCCATGGAGAACTGGGAGCCTTGTTATGCTGATGGGCGGGATGTAAATTGCCAACAGACACTCGGGAGAAGTGTATGGTGTTTCCTGAAACATCTAAAAAACAAAGCAACAGAGCCTAGGGCACTTCCACTTATGGTCCTATAGCTTAGGGAAATTAAAATCAAAAAGACACAGCCACCCCAAAGTTTGGGACGCCTCTGTTTACAAGAACCTCGTTTACAGTACAAGTTCAACATCGCAGAAAGTGAAAAATGGATAAAGAAGTTGTGGTATTTACTTACAAAGCAATATCACTCAGCAATGAAATCTATGTCATCAGGCCCTTAGCAGCACAATGAGTGGATTCAGGTATGATGATTCTAACTGAAATAAGTCACACAGAAAAAGAAACATCATAAGATATCAGTAATACACGGAATGTAAACTTGGCTACACAGGAACTGAATTACAGAACAGAACAGGGTCTCAAATTTAGAAAACCAACTTATGCTTGCTTAAGGGGAAAGGTGAGTTGGGGTGCTGCATAAAACCAGAGATTGAAATGAGCACAGATAAAGTTCCTTAAGCCAAATATGGAATAGACAAGAGCTACTCCTTGCTCAACGAAATGGACTCAACACCGCATATTAAACGCCTAAGAATGTACCTGACTAGTAAGTATCTTAAAACCTATGGATTGCTATGTCTCCGAAAGAGAATCAAGCATGTGTACAGGGGCATAAACGCAGCAGTGATAGGATTGGAGAGGTTCGGTGAGCAAATGAAGACCCTTTGAAGTCATATTGCATGGTACCCATTCCACGGGTCTCAACTCTCCAGGTTTAAGGTATTCTTCCTTCAGCTAAAACATGCATGTGGAACCCAGAGTATGATCAACCATGTGATCGGGAGACGTGTTCAAATATGTCTCAGTTTTCCTCCCCTGGTACTCGGGTGCAACATTCCAGACGCTTTACTAACACTCTCCCCACTTGGAGAGTCAGCCCTTTAACCTCCTGTTTGGCCCAGTTTGCAATTTCTGCGGAAGATGAACAGGAATAGCGAGAACCAATGAGAGACTAGCTGGAGGTGTCTGGACGGGCAAATTTAACTCTCATTTCCCACCAGGAAGAGGAATAACCAAAGGCTCAGCGTGCCGTGCCGGAACCAGATTAGGGCCTGAAGCCATCCTGCGGTGTTGCGGCCAGCTCACAAGAAAGCGAGTTGAAGAAAGGAGCTCAGGGGCACTGTAATTCACAAACCTGCAGAGTTATAAATGACAGCTATCGTCCAAAAATAGACTGAAGTAAGGCTGCCAAGAGGACTTGAAAGCGGGGCAGAATTGCAGGAAACCGATTTCAGGAGGTAGACTGGAATTGCATTGAAAGCATAGGAAAAGAGGCAGAACGTCCACAATGATGCACTTGGCCAAAAAGGGCGTATGCGTTTTTTCCTGAATATATTCAGGAAAAAACGCATACGCCCTTTTTGGCCAACCAAGCAAGCTTGCAAAGGAAATCTGCACTACAATGAAGTCTCACTTCCCCCCGGTCAAAAGGGCCATCTGAAAAAAGTGTAAAATCCAGAAAGGCAGGACAGGCCATGGAGAACTGGGAGCCTTGTTATGCTGATGGGCGGGATGTAAATTGCCAACAGACACTCGGGAGAAGTGTATGGTGTTTCCTGAAACATCTAAAAAACAAAGCAACAGAGCCTAGGGCACTTCCACTTATGGTCCTATAGCTTAGGGAAATTAAAATCAAAAAGACACAGCCACCCCAAAGTTTGGGACGCCTCTGTTTACAAGAACCTCGTTTACAGTACAAGTTCAACATCGCAGAAAGTGAAAAATGGATAAAGAAGTTGTGGTATTTACTTACAAAGCAATATCACTCAGCAATGAAATCTATGTCATCAGGCCCTTAGCAGCACAATGAGTGGATTCAGGTATGATGATTCTAACTGAAATAAGTCACACAGAAAAAGAAACATCATAAGATATCAGTAATACACGGAATGTAAACTTGGCTACACAGGAACTGAATTACAGAACAGAACAGGGTCTCAAATTTAGAAAACCAACTTATGCTTGCTTAAGGGGAAAGGTGAGTTGGGGTGCTGCATAAAACCAGAGATTGAAATGAGCACAGATAAAGTTCCTTAAGCCAAATATGGAATAGACAAGAGCTACTCCTTGCTCAACGAAATGGACTCAACACCCCATATTAAACGCCTAAGAATGTACCTGACTAGTAAGTATCTTAAAACCTATGGATTGCTATGTCTCCGAAAGAGAATCAAGCATGTGTACAGGGGCATAAACGCAGCAGTGATAGGATTGGAGAGGTTCGGTGAGCAAATGAAGACCCTTTGAAGTCATATTGCATGGTACCCATTCCACGGGTTTCAACTCCCAGGTTTAAGGTATTCTTCCTTCAGCTAAAACATGCATGTGGAACCCAGAGTATGATCAACCATGTGATCGGGAGACGTGTTCAAATATGTCTCAGTTTTCCTCCCCTGGTACTCGGGTGCAACATTCCAGACGCTTTACTAACACTCTTCCGACTTGGAGAGTCAGTCCCTTTAACCTCCTGTTTGGCACAGTTTGCAATTTCTGCGGAAGATGAACAGGAATAGCGAGAACCAATGAGAGACTAGCTGGAGGTGTCTGGACGGGCAAATTTAACTCTCATTTCCCACCAGGAAGAGGAAATAACCAAAGGCTCAGCGTGCCGTGCCGGAACCAGATTAGGGCCTGAAGCCATCCTGCGGTGTTGCGGCCAGCTCACAAGAAAGCGAGTTGAAGAAAGGAGCTCAGGGGCACTGTAATTCACAAACCTGCAGAGTTATAAATGACAGCTATCGTCCAAAAATAGACTGAAGTAAGGCTGCCAAGAGGACTTGAAAGCGGGGCAGAATTGCAGGAAACCGATTTCAGGAGGTAGACTGGAATTGCATTGAAAGCATAGGAAAAGAGGCAGAACGTCCACAATGATGCACTTGGCCAAAAAGGGCGTATGCGTTTTTTCCTGAATATATTCAGGAAAAAACGCATACGCCCTTTTTGGCCAACCAAGCAAGCTTGCAAAGGAAATCTGCACTACAATGAAGTCTCACTTCCCCCCGGTCAAAAGGGCCATCTGAAAAAAGTGTAAAATCCAGAAAGGCAGGACAGGCCATGGAGAACTGGGAGCCTTGTTATGCTGATGGGCGGGATGTAAATTGCCAACAGACACTCGGGAGAAGTGTATGGTGTTTCCTGAAACATCTAAAAAACAAAGCAACAGAGCCTAGGGCACTTCCACTTATGGTCCTATAGCTTAGGGAAATTAAAATCAAAAAGACACAGCCACCCCAAAGTTTGGGACGCCTCTGTTTACAAGAACCTCGTTTACAGTACAAGTTCAACATCGCAGAAAGTGAAAAATGGATAAAGAAGTTGTGGTATTTACTTACAAAGCAATATCACTCAGCAATGAAATCTATGTCATCAGGCCCTTAGCAGCACAATGAGTGGATTCAGGTATGATGATTCTAACTGAAATAAGTCACACAGAAAAAGAAACATCATAAGATATCAGTAATACACGGAATGTAAACTTGGCTACACAGGAACTGAATTACAGAACAGAACAGGGTCTCAAATTTAGAAAACCAACTTATGCTTGCTTAAGGGGAAAGGTGAGTTGGGGTGCTGCATAAAACCAGAGATTGAAATGAGCACAGATAAAGTTCCTTAAGCCAAATATGGAATAGACAAGAGCTACTCCTTGCTCAACGAAATGGACTCAACACCGCATATTAAACGCCTAAGAATGTACCTGACTAGTAAGTATCTTAAAACCTATGGATTGCTATGTCTCCGAAAGAGAATCAAGCATGTGTACAGGGGCATAAACGCAGCAGTGATAGGATTGGAGAGGTTCGGTGAGCAAATGAAGACCCTTTGAAGTCATATTGCATGGTACCCATTCCACGGGTCTCAACTCTCCAGGTTTAAGGTATTCTTCCTTCAGCTAAAACATGCATGTGGAACCCAGAGTATGATCAACCATGTGATCGGGAGACGTGTTCAAATATGTCTCAGTTTTCCTCCCCTGGTACTCGGGTGCAACATTCCAGACGCTTTACTAACACTCTCCCCACTTGGAGAGTCAGCCCTTTAACCTCCTGTTTGGCCCAGTTTGCAATTTCTGCGGAAGATGAACAGGAATAGCGAGAACCAATGAGAGACTAGCTGGAGGTGTCTGGACGGGCAAATTTAACTCTCATTTCCCACCAGGAAGAGGAATAACCAAAGGCTCAGCGTGCCGTGCCGGAACCAGATTAGGGCCTGAAGCCATCCTGCGGTGTTGCGGCCAGCTCAAAAGAAAGCGAGTTGAAGAAAGGAGCTCAGGGGCACTGTAATTCACAAACCTGCAGAGTTATAAATGACAGCTATCGTCCAAAAATAGACTGAAGTAAGGCTGCCAAGAGGACTTGAAAGCGGGGCAGAATTGCAGGAAACCGATTTCAGGAGGTAGACTGGAATTGCATTGAAAGCATAGGAAAAGAGGCAGAACGTCCACAATGATGCACTTGGCCAAAAAGGGCGTATGCGTTTTTTCCTGAATATATTCAGGAAAAAACGCATACGCCCTTTTTGGCCAACCAAGCAAGCTTGCAAAGGAAATCTGCACTACAATGAAGTCTCACTTCCCCCGGTCAAAAGGGCCATCTGAAAAAAGTGTAAAATCCAGAAAGGCAGGACAGGCCATGGAGAACTGGGAGCCTTGTTATGCTGATGGGCGGGATGTAAATTGCCAACAGACACTCGGGAGAAGTGTATGGTGTTTCCTGAAACATCTAAAAAACAAAGCAACAGAGCCTAGGGCACTTCCACTTATGGTCCTATAGCTTAGGGAAATTAAAATCAAAAAGACACAGCCACCCCAAAGTTTGGGACGCCTCTGTTTACAAGAACCTCGTTTACAGTACAAGTTCAACATCGCAGAAAGTGAAAAATGGATAAAGAAGTTGTGGTATTTACTTACAAAGCAATATCACTCAGCAATGAAATCTATGTCATCAGGCCCTTAGCAGCACAATGAGTGGATTCAGGTATGATGATTCTAACTGAAATAAGTCACACAGAAAAAGAAACATCATAAGATATCAGTAATACACGGAATGTAAACTTGGCTACACAGGAACTGAATTACAGAACAGAACAGGGTCTCAAATTTAGAAAACCAACTTATGCTTGCTTAAGGGGAAAGGTGAGTTGGGGTGCTGCATAAAACCAGAGATTGAAATGAGCACAGATAAAGTTCCTTAAGCCAAATATGGAATAGACAAGAGCTACTCCTTGCTCAACGAAATGGACTCAACACCGCATATTAAACGCCTAAGAATGTACCTGACTAGTAAGTATCTTAAAACCTATGGATTGCTATGTCTCCGAAAGAGAATCAAGCATGTGTACAGGGGCATAAACGCAGCAGTGATAGGATTGGAGAGGTTCGGTGAGCAAATGAAGACCCTTTGAAGTCATATTGCATGGTACCCATTCCACGGGTCTCAACTCTCCAGGTTTAAGGTATTCTTCCTTCAGCTAAAACATGCATGTGGAACCCAGAGTATGATCAACCATGTGATCGGGAGACGTGTTCAAATATGTCTCAGTTTTCCTCCCCTGGTACTCGGGTGCAACATTCCAGACGCTTTACTAACACTCTCCCCACTTGGAGAGTCAGCCCTTTAACCTCCTGTTTGGCCCAGTTTGCAATTTCTGCGGAAGATGAACAGGAATAGGGAGAACCAATGAGAGACTAGCTGGAGGTGTCTGGACGGGCAAATTTAACTCTCATTTCCCACCAGGAAGAGGAATTAACCAAAGGCTCAGCGTGCCGTGCCGGAACCAGATTAGGGCCTGAAGCCATCCTGCGGTGTTGCGGCCAGCTCACAAGAAAGCGAGTTGAAGAAAGGAGCTCAGGGGCACTGTAATTCACAAACCTGCAGAGTTATAAATGACAGCTATCGTCCAAAAATAGACTGAAGTAAGGCTGCCAAGAGGACTTGAAAGCGGGGCAGAATTGCAGGAAACCGATTTCAGGAGGTAGACTGGAATTGCATTGAAAGCATAGGAAAAGAGGCAGAACGTCCACAATGATGCACTTGGCCAAAAAGGGCGTATGCGTTTTTTCCTGAATATATTCAGGAAAAAACGCATACGCCCTTTTTGGCCAACCAAGCAAGCTTGCAAAGGAAATCTGCACTACAATGAAGTATCACTTCCCCCCGGTCAAAAGGGCCATCTGAAAAAAGTGTAAAATCCAGAAAGGCAGGACAGGCCATGGAGAACTGGGAGCCTTGTTATGCTGATGGGCGGGATGTAAATTGCCAACAGACACTCGGGAGAAGTGTATGGTGTTTCCTGAAACATCTAAAAAACAAAGCAACAGAGCCTAGGGCACTTCCACTTATGGTCCTATAGCTTAGGGAAATTAAAATCAAAAAGACACAGCCACCCCAAAGTTTGGGACGCCTCTGTTTACAAGAACCTCGTTTACAGTACAAGTTCAACATCGCAGAAAGTGAAAAATGGATAAAGAAGTTGTGGTATTTACTTACAAAGCAATATCACTCAGCAATGAAATCTATGTCATCAGGCCCTTAGCAGCACAATGAGTGGATTCAGGTATGATGATTCTAACTGAAATAAGTCACACAGAAAAAGAAACATCATAAGATATCAGTAATACACGGAATGTAAACTTGGCTACACAGGAACTGAATTACAGAACAGAACAGGGTCTCAAATTTAGAAAACCAACTTATGCTTGCTTAAGGGGAAAGGTGAGTTGGGGTGCTGCATAAAACCAGAGATTGAAATGAGCACAGATAAAGTTCCTTAAGCCAAATATGGAATAGACAAGAGCTACTCCTTGCTCAACGAAATGGACTCAACACCGCATATTAAACGCCTAAGAATGTACCTGACTAGTAAGTATCTTAAAACCTATGGATTGCTATGTCTCCGAAAGAGAATCAAGCATGTGTACAGGGGCATAAACGCAGCAGTGATAGGATTGGAGAGGTTCGGTGAGCAAATGAAGACCCTTTGAAGTCATATTGCATGGTACCCATTCCACGGGTTTCAACTCTCCAGGTTTAAGGTATTCTTCCTTCAGCTAAAACATGCATGTGGAACCCAGAGTATGATCAACCATGTGATCGGGAGACGTGTTCAAATATGTCTCAGTTTTCCTCCCCTGGTACTCGGGTGCAACATTCCAGACGCTTTACTAACACTCTCCCCACTTGGAGAGTCAGCCCTTTAACCTCCTGTTTCGTCCAGTTTGCAATTTCTGCGGAAGATGAACAGGAATAGCGAGAACCAATGAGAGACTAGCTGGAGGTGTCTGGACGGGCAAATTTAACTCTCATTTCCCACCAGGAAGAGGAAATAACGAAAGGCTCAGCGTGCCGTGCCGGAACCAGATTAGGGCCTGAAGCCATCCTGCGGTGTTGCGGGCAGCTCACAAGAAAGCGAGTTGAAGAAAGGAGCTCAGGGGCACTGTAATTCACAAACCTGCAGAGTTATAAATGACAGCTATCGTCCAAAAATATACTGAAGTAAGGCTGCCAAGAGGACTTGAAAGCGGGGCAGAATTGCAGGAAACCGATTTCAGGAGGTAGACTGGAATTGCATTGAAAGCATAGGAAAAGAGGCAGAACGTCCACAATGATGCACTTGGCCAAAAAGGGCGTATGCGTTTTTTCCTGAATATATTCAGGAAAAAACGCATACGCCCTTTTTGGCCAACCAAGCAAGCTTGCAAAGGAAATCTGCACTACAATGAAGTCTCACTTCCCCCAGTCAAAAGGGCCATGTGAAAAAAGTGTAAAATCCAGAAAGGCAGGACAGGCCATGGAGAACTGGGAGCCTTGTTATGCTGATGGGCGGGATGTAAATTGCCAACAGACACTCGGGAGAAGTGTATGGTGTTTCCTGAAACATCTAAAAAACAAAGCAACAGAGCCTAGGGCACTTCCACTTATGGTCCTATAGCTTAGGGAAATTAAAATCAAAAAGACACAGCCACCCCAAAGTTTGGGACGCCTCTGTTTACAAGAACCTCGTTTACAGTACAAGTTCAACATCGCAGAAAGTGAAAAATGGATAAAGAAGTTGTGGTATTTACTTACAAAGCAATATCACTCAGCAATGAAATCTATGTCATCAGGCCCTTAGCAGCACAATGAGTGGATTCAGGTATGATGATTCTAACTGAAATAAGTCACACAGAAAAAGAAACATCATAAGATATCAGTAATACACGGAATGTAAACTTGGCTACACAGGAACTGAATTACAGAACAGAACAGGGTCTCAAATTTAGAAAACCAACTTATGCTTGCTTAAGGGGAAAGGTGAGTTGGGGTGCTGCATAAAACCAGAGATTGAAATGAGCACAGATAAAGTTCCTTAAGCCAAATATGGAATAGACAAGAGCTACTCCTTGCTCAACGAAATGGACTCAACACCGCATATTAAACGCCTAAGAATGTACCTGACTAGTAAGTATCTTAAAACCTATGGATTGCTATGTCTCCGAAAGAGAATCAAGCATGTGTACAGGGGCATAAACGCAGCAGTGATAGGATTGGAGAGGTTCGGTGAGCAAATGAAGACCCTTTGAAGTCATATTGCATGGTACCCATTCCACGGGTTTCAACTCCCAGGTTTAAGGTATTCTTCCTTCAGCTAAAACATGCATGTGGAACCCAGAGTATGATCAACCATGTGATCGGGAGACGTGTTCAAATATGTCTCAGTTTTCCTCCCCTGGTACTCGGGTGCAACATTCCAGACGCTTTACTAACACTCTCCCCACTTGGAGAGTCAGCCCTTTAACCTCCTGTTTGGCCCAGTTTGCAATTTCTGCGGAAGATGAACAGGAATAGCGAGAACCAATGAGAGACTAGCTGGAGGTGTCTGGACGGGCAAATTTAACTCTCATTTCCCACCAGGAAGAGGAATTAACCAAAGGCTCAGCGTGCCGTGCCGGAACCAGATTAGGGCCTGAAGCCATCCTGCGGTGTTGCGGCCAGCTCACAAGAAAGCGAGTTGAAGAAAGGAGCTCAGGGGCACTGTAATTCACAAACCTGCAGAGTTATAAATGACAGCTATCGTCCAAAAATATACTGAAGTAAGGCTGCCAAGAGGACTTGAAAGCGGGGCAGAATTGCAGGAAACCGATTTCAGGAGGTAGACTGGAATTGCATTGAAAGCATAGGAAAAGAGGCAGAACGTCCACAATGATGCACTTGGCCAAAAAGGGCGTATGCGTTTTTTCCTGAATATATTCAGGAAAAAACGCATACGCCCTTTTTGGCCAACCAAGCAAGCTTGCAAAGGAAATCTGCACTACAATGAAGTCTCACTTCCCCCCGGTCAAAAGGGCCATCTGAAAAAAGTGTAAAATCCAGAAAGGCAGGACAGGCCATGGAGAACTGGGAGCCTTGTTATGCTGATGGGCGGGATGTAAATTGCCAACAGACACTCGGGAGAAGTGTATGGTGTTTCCTGAAACATCTAAAAAACAAAGCAACAGAGCCTAGGGCACTTCCACTTATGGTCCTATAGCTTAGGGAAATTAAAATCAAAAAGACACAGCCACCCCAAAGTTTGGGACGCCTCTGTTTACAAGAACCTCGTTTACAGTACAAGTTCAACATCGCAGAAAGTGAAAAATGGATAAAGAAGTTGTGGTATTTACTTACAAAGCAATATCACTCAGCAATGAAATCTATGTCATCAGGCCCTTAGCAGCACAATGAGTGGATTCAGGTATGATGATTCTAACTGAAATAAGTCACACAGAAAAAGAAACATCATAAGATATCAGTAATACACGGAATGTAAACTTGGCTACACAGGAACTGAATTACAGAACAGAACAGGGTCTCAAATTTAGAAAACCAACTTATGCTTGCTTAAGGGGAAAGGTGAGTTGGGGTGCTGCATAAAACCAGAGATTGAAATGAGCACAGATAAAGTTCCTTAAGCCAAATATGGAATAGACAAGAGCTACTCCTTGCTCAACGAAATGGACTCAACACCGCATATTAAACGCCTAAGAATGTACCTGACTAGTAAGTATCTTAAAACCTATGGATTGCTATGTCTCCGAAAGAGAATCAAGCATGTGTACAGGGGCATAAACGCAGCAGTGATAGGATTGGAGAGGTTCGGTGAGCAAATGAAGACCCTTTGAAGTCATATTGCATGGTACCCATTCCACGGGTTTCAACTCCCAGGTTTTAGGTATTCTTCCTTCAGCTAAAACATGCATGTGGAACCCAGAGTATGATCAACCATGTGATCGGGAGACGTGTTCAAATATGTCTCAGTTTTCCTCCCCTGGTACTCGGGTGCAACATTCCAGACGCTTTACTAACACTCTCCCCACTTGGAGAGTCAGCCCTTTAACCTCCTGTTTGGCCCAGTTTGCAATTTCTGCGGAAGATGAACAGGAATAGCGAGAACCAATGAGAGACTAGCTGGAGGTGTCTGGACGGGCAAATTTAACTCTCATTTCCCACCAGGAAGAGGAATTAACCAAAGGCTCAGCGTGCCGTGCCGGAACCAGATTAGGGCCTGAAGCCATCCTGCGGTGTTGCGGCCAGCTCACAAGAAAGCGAGTTGAAGAAAGGAGCTCAGGGGCACTGTAATTCACAAACCTGCAGAGTTATAAATGACAGCTATCGTCCAAAAATAGACTGAAGTAAGGCTGCCAAGAGGACTTGAAAGCGGGGCAGAATTGCAGGAAACCGATTTCAGGAGGTAGACTGGAATTGCATTGAAAGCATAGGAAAAGAGGCAGAACGTCCACAATGATGCACTTGGCCAAAAAGGGCGTATGCGTTTTTTCCTGAATATATTCAGGAAAAAACGCATACGCCCTTTTTGGCCAACCAAGCAAGCTTGCAAAGGAAATCTGCACTACAATGAAGTCTCACTTCCCCCCGGTCAAAAGGGCCATCTGAAAAAAGTGTAAAATCCAGAAAGGCAGGACAGGCCATGGAGAACTGGGAGCCTTGTTATGCTGATGGGCGGGATGTAAATTGCCAACAGACACTCGGGAGAAGTGTATGGTGTTTCCTGAAACATCTAAAAAACAAAGCAACAGAGCCTAGGGCACTTCCACTTATGGTCCTATAGCTTAGGGAAATTAAAATCAAAAAGACACAGCCACCCCAAAGTTTGGGACGCCTCTGTTTACAAGAACCTCGTTTACAGTACAAGTTCAACATCGCAGAAAGTGAAAAATGGATAAAGAAGTTGTGGTATTTACTTACAAAGCAATATCACTCAGCAATGAAATCTATGTCATCAGGCCCTTAGCAGCACAATGAGTGGATTCAGGTATGATGATTCTAACTGAAATAAGTCACACAGAAAAAGAAACATCATAAGATATCAGTAATACACGGAATGTAAACTTGGCTACACAGGAACTGAATTACAGAACAGAACAGGGTCTCAAATTTAGAAAACCAACTTATGCTTGCTTAAGGGGAAAGGTGAGTTGGGGTGCTGCATAAAACCAGAGATTGAAATGAGCACAGATAAAGTTCCTTAAGCCAAATATGGAATAGACAAGAGCTACTCCTTGCTCAACGAAATGGACTCAACACCGCATATTAAACGCCTAAGAATGTACCTGACTAGTAAGTATCTTAAAACCTATGGATTGCTATGTCTCCGAAAGAGAATCAAGCATGTGTACAGGGGCATAAACGCAGCAGTGATAGGATTGGAGAGGTTCGGTGAGCAAATGAAGACCCTTTGAAGTCATATTGCATGGTACCCATTCCACGGGTTTCAACTCCCAGGTTTAAGGTATTCTTCCTTCAGCTAAAACATGCATGTGGAACCCAGAGTATGATCAACCATGTGATCGGGAGACGTGTTCAAATATGTCTCAGTTTTCCTCCCCTGGTACTCGGGTGCAACATTCCAGACGCTTTACTAACACTCTCCCCACTTGGAGAGTCAGCCCTTTAACCTCCTGTTTGGCCCAGTTTGCAATTTCTGCGGAAGATGAACAGGAATAGCGAGAACCAATGAGAGACTAGCTGGAGGTGTCTGGACGGGCAAATTTAACTCTCATTTCCCACCAGGAAGAGGAATTAACCAAAGGCTCAGCGTGCCGTGCCGGAACCAGATTAGGGCCTGAAGCCATCCTGCGGTGTTGCGGCCAGCTCACAAGAAAGCGAGTTGAAGAAAGGAGCTCAGGGGCACTGTAATTCACAAACCTGCAGAGTTATAAATGACAGCTATCGTCCAAAAATAGACTGAAGTAAGGCTGCCAAGAGGACTTGAAAGCGGGGCAGAATTGCAGGAAACCGATTTCAGGAGGTAGACTGGAATTGCATTGAAAGCATAGGAAAAGAGGCAGAACGTCCACAATGATGCACTTGGCCAAAAAGGGCGTATGCGTTTTTTCCTGAATATATTCAGGAAAAAACGCATACGCCCTTTTTGGCCAACCAAGCAAGCTTGCAAAGGAAATCTGCACTACAATGAAGTCTCACTTCCCCCCGGTCAAAAGGGCCATCTGAAAAAAGTGTAAAATCCAGAAAGGCAGGACAGGCCATGGAGAACTGGGAGCCTTGTTATGCTGATGGGCGGGATGTAAATTGCCAACAGACACTCGGGAGAAGTGTATGGTGTTTCCTGAAACATCTAAAAAACAAAGCAACAGAGCCTAGGGCACTTCCACTTATGGTCCTATAGCTTAGGGAAATTAAAATCAAAAAGACACAGCCACCCCAAAGTTTGGGACGCCTCTGTTTACAAGAACCTCGTCTACAGTACAAGTTCAACATCGCAGAAAGTGAAAAATGGATAAAGAAGTTGTGGTATTTACTTACAAAGCAATATCACTCAGCAATGAAATCTATGTCATCAGGCCCTTAGCAGCACAATGAGTGGATTCAGGTATGATGATTCTAACTGAAATAAGTCACACAGAAAAAGAAACATCATAAGATATCAGTAATACACGGAATGTAAACTTGGCTACACAGGAACTGAATTACAGAACAGAACAGGGTCTCAAATTTAGAAAACCAACTTATGCTTGCTTAAGGGGAAAGGTGAGTTGGGGTGCTGCATAAAACCAGAGATTGAAATGAGCACAGATAAAGTTCCTTAAGCCAAATATGGAATAGACAAGAGCTACTCCTTGCTCAACGAAATGGACTCAACACCGCATATTAAACGCCTAAGAATGTACCTGACTAGTAAGTATCTTAAAACCTATGGATTGCTATGTCTCCGAAAGAGAATCAAGCATGTGTACAGGGGCATAAACGCAGCAGTGATAGGATTGGAGAGGTTCGGTGAGCAAATGAAGACCCTTTGAAGTCATATTGCATGGTACCCATTCCACGGGTCTCAACTCTCCAGGTTTAAGGTATTCTTCCTTCAGCTAAAACATGCATGTGGAACCCAGAGTATGATCAACCATGTGATCGGGAGACGTGTTCAAATATGTCTCAGTTTTCCTCCCCTGGTACTCGGGTGCAACATTCCAGACGCTTTACTAACACTCTCCCCACTTGGAGAGTCAGCCCTTTAACCTCCTGTTTGGCCCAGTTTGCAATTTCTGCGGAAGATGAACAGGAATAGCGAGAACCAATGAGAGACTAGCTGGAGGTGTCTGGACGGGCAAATTTAACTCTCATTTCCCACCAGGAAGAGGAATAACCAAAGGCTCAGCGTGCCGTGCCGGAACCAGATTAGGGCCTGAAGCCATCCTGCGGTGTTGCGGCCAGCTCACAAGAAAGCGAGTTGAAGAAAGGAGCTCAGGGGCACTGTAATTCACAAACCTGCAGAGTTATAAATGACAGCTATCGTCCAAAAATATACTGAAGTAAGGCTGCCAAGAGGACTTGAAAGCGGGGCAGAATTGCAGGAAACCGATTTCAGGAGGTAGACTGGAATTGCATTGAAAGCATAGGAAAAGAGGCAGAACGTCCACAATGATGCACTTGGCCAAAAAGGGCGTATGCGTTTTTTCCTGAATATATTCAGGAAAAAACGCATACGCCCTTTTTGGCCAACCAAGCAAGCTTGCAAAGGAAATCTGCACTACAATGAAGTCTCACTTCCCCCCGGTCAAAAGGGCCATCTGAAAAAAGTGTAAAATCCAGAAAGGCAGGACAGGCCATGGAGAACTGGGAGCCTTGTTATGCTGATGGGCGGGATGTAAATTGCCAACAGACACTCGGGAGAAGTGTATGGTGTTTCCTGAAACATCTAAAAAACAAAGCAACAGAGCCTAGGGCACTTCCACTTATGGTCCTATAGCTTAGGGAAATTAAAATCAAAAAGACACAGCCACCCCAAAGTTTGGGACGCCTCTGTTTACAAGAACCTCGTTTACAGTACAAGTTCAACATCGCAGAAAGTGAAAAATGGATAAAGAAGTTGTGGTATTTACTTACAAAGCAATATCACTCAGCAATGAAATCTATGTCATCAGGCCCTTAGCAGCACAATGAGTGGATTCAGGTATGATGATTCTAACTGAAATAAGTCACACAGAAAAAGAAACATCATAAGATATCAGTAATACACGGAATGTAAACTTGGCTACACAGGAACTGAATTACAGAACAGAACAGGGTCTCAAATTTAGAAAACCAACTTATGCTTGCTTAAGGGGAAAGGTGAGTTGGGGTGCTGCATAAAACCAGAGATTGAAATGAGCACAGATAAAGTTCCTTAAGCCAAATATGGAATAGACAAGAGCTACTCCTTGCTCAACGAAATGGACTCAACACCGCATATTAAACGCCTAAGAATGTACCTGACTAGTAAGTATCTTAAAACCTATGGATTGCTATGTCTCCGAAAGAGAATCAAGCATGTGTACAGGGGCATAAACGCAGCAGTGATAGGATTGGAGAGGTTCGGTGAGCAAATGAAGACCCTTTGAAGTCATATTGCATGGTACCCATTCCACGGGTCTCAACTCTCCAGGTTTAAGGTATTCTTCCTTCAGCTAAAACATGCATGTGGAACCCAGAGTATGATCAACCATGTGATCGGGAGACGTGTTCAAATATGTCTCAGTTTTCCTCCCCTGGTACTCGGGTGCAACATTCCAGACGCTTTACTAACACTCTCCCCACTTGGAGAGTCAGCCCTTTAACCTCCTGTTTGGCCCAGTTTGCAATTTCTGCGGAAGATGAACAGGAATAGCGAGAACCAATGAGAGACTAGCTGGAGGTGTCTGGACGGGCAAATTTAACTCTCATTTCCCACCAGGAAGAGGAATAACCAAAGGCTCAGCGTGCCGTGCCGGAACCAGATTAGGGCCTGAAGCCATCCTGCGGTGTTGCGGCCAGCTCACAAGAAAGCGAGTTGAAGAAAGGAGCTCAGGGGCACTGTAATTCACAAACCTGCAGAGTTATAAATGACAGCTATCGTCCAAAAATAGACTGAAGTAAGGCTGCCAAGAGGACTTGAAAGCGGGGCAGAATTGCAGGAAACCGATTTCAGGAGGTAGACTGGAATTGCATTGAAAGCATAGGAAAAGAGGCAGAACGTCCACAATGATGCACTTGGCCAAAAAGGGCGTATGCGTTTTTTCCTGAATATATTCAGGAAAAAACGCATACGCCCTTTTTGGCCAACCAAGCAAGCTTGCAAAGGAAATCTGCACTACAATGAAGTCTCACTTCCCCCGGTCAAAAGGGCCATCTGAAAAAAGTGTAAAATCCAGAAAGGCAGGACAGGCCATGGAGAACTGGGAGCCTTGTTATGCTGATGGGCGGGATGTAAATTGCCAACAGACACTCGGGAGAAGTGTATGGTGTTTCCTGAAACATCTAAAAAACAAAGCAACAGAGCCTAGGGCACTTCCACTTATGGTCCTATAGCTTAGGGAAATTAAAATCAAAAAGACACAGCCACCCCAAAGTTTGGGACGCCTCTGTTTACAAGAACCTCGTTTACAGTACAAGTTCAACATCGCAGAAAGTGAAAAATGGATAAAGAAGTTGTGGTATTTACTTACAAAGCAATATCACTCAGCAATGAAATCTATGTCATCAGGCCCTTAGCAGCACAATGAGTGGATTCAGGTATGATGATTCTAACTGAAATAAGTCACACAGAAAAAGAAACATCATAAGATATCAGTAATACACGGAATGTAAACTTGGCTACACAGGAATTGAATTACAGAACAGAACAGGGTCTCAAATTTAGAAAACCAACTTATGCTTGCTTAAGGGGAAAGGTGAGTTGGGGTGCTGCATAAAACCAGAGATTGAAATGAGCACAGATAAAGTTCCTTAAGCCAAATATGGAATAGACAAGAGCTACTCCTTGCTCAACGAAATGGACTCAACACCGCATATTAAACGCCTAAGAATGTACCTGACTAGTAAGTATCTTAAAACCTATGGATTGCTATGTCTCCGAAAGAGAATCAAGCATGTGTACAGGGGCATAAACGCAGCAGTGATAGGATTGGAGAGGTTCGGTGAGCAAATGAAGACCCTTTGAAGTCATATTGCATGGTACCCATTCCACGGGTTTCAACTCCCAGGTTTAAGGTATTCTTCCTTCAGCTAAAACATGCATGTGGAACCCAGAGTATGATCAACCATGTGATCGGGAGACGTGTTCAAATATGTCTCAGTTTTCCTCCCCTGGTACTCGGGTGCAACATTCCAGACGCTTTACTAACACTCTCCCCACTTGGAGAGTCAGCCCTTTAACCTCCTGTTTGGCCCAGTTTGCAATTTCTGCGGAAGATGAACAGGAATAGCGAGAACCAATGAGAGACTAGCTGGAGGTGTCTGGACGGGCAAATTTAACTCTCATTTCCCACCAGGAAGAGGAATAACCAAAGGCTCAGCGTGCCGTGCCGGAACCAGATTAGGGCCTGAAGCCATCCTGCGGTGTTGCGGCCAGCTCACAAGAAAGCGAGTTGAAGAAAGGAGCTCAGGGGCACTGTAATTCACAAACCTGCAGAGTTATAAATGACAGCTATCGTCCAAAAATAGACTGAAGTAAGGCTGCCAAGAGGACTTGAAAGCGGGGCAGAATTGCAGGAAACCGATTTCAGGAGGTAGACTGGAATTGCATTGAAAGCATAGGAAAAGAGGCAGAACGTCCACAATGATGCACTTGGCCAAAAAGGGCGTATGCGTTTTTTCCTGAATATATTCAGGAAAAAACGCATACGCCCTTTTTGGCCAACCAAGCAAGCTTGCAAAGGAAATCTGCACTACAATGAAGTCTCACTTCCCCCCGGTCAAAAGGGCCATCTGAAAAAAGTGTAAAATCCAGAAAGGCAGGACAGGCCATGGAGAACTGGGAGCCTTGTTATGCTGATGGGCGGGATGTAAATTGCCAACAGACACTCGGGAGAAGTGTATGGTGTTTCCTGAAACATCTAAAAAACAAAGCAACAGAGCCTAGGGCACTTCCACTTATGGTCCTATAGCTTAGGGAAATTAAAATCAAAAAGACACAGCCACCCCAAAGTTTGGGACGCCTCTGTTTACAAGAACCTCGTTTACAGTACAAGTTCAACATCGCAGAAAGTGAAAAATGGATAAAGAAGTTGTGGTATTTACTTACAAAGCAATATCACTCAGCAATGAAATCTATGTCATCAGGCCCTTAGCAGCACAATGAGTGGATTCAGGTATGATGATTCTAACTGAAATAAGTCACACAGAAAAAGAAACATCATAAGATATCAGTAATACACGGAATGTAAACTTGGCTACACAGGAACTGAATTACAGAACAGAACAGGGTCTCAAATTTAGAAAACCAACTTATGCTTGCTTAAGGGGAAAGGTGAGTTGGGGTGCTGCATAAAACCAGAGATTGAAATGAGCACAGATAAAGTTCCTTAAGCCAAATATGGAATAGACAAGAGCTACTCCTTGCTCAACGAAATGGACTCAACACCGCATATTAAACGCCTAAGAATGTACCTGACTAGTAAGTATCTTAAAACCTATGGATTGCTATGTCTCCGAAAGAGAATCAAGCATGTGTACAGGGGCATAAACGCAGCAGTGATAGGATTGGAGAGGTTCGGTGAGCAAATGAAGACCCTTTGAAGTCATATTGCATGGTACCCATTCCACGGGTTTCAACTCCCAGGTTTAAGGTATTCTTCCTTCAGCTAAAACATGCATGTGGAACCCAGAGTATGATCAACCATGTGATCGGGAGACGTGTTCAAATATGTCTCAGTTTTCCTCCCCTGGTACTCGGGTGCAACATTCCAGACGCTTTACTAACACTCTCCCCACTTGGAGAGTCAGCCCTTTAACCTCCTGTTTGGCCCAGTTTGCAATTTCTGCGGAAGATGAACAGGAATAGCGAGAACCAATGAGAGACTAGCTGGAGGTGTCTGGACGGGCAAATTTAACTCTCATTTCCCACCAGGAAGAGGAATTAACCAAAGGCTCAGCGTGCCGTGCCGGAACCAGATTAGGGCCTGAAGCCATCCTGCGGTGTTGCGGCCAGCTCACAAGAAAGCGAGTTGAAGAAAGGAGCTCAGGGGCACTGTAATTCACAAACCTGCAGAGTTATAAATGACAGCTATCGTCCAAAAATATACTGAAGTAAGGCTGCCAAGAGGACTTGAAAGCGGGGCAGAATTGCAGGAAACCGATTTCAGGAGGTAGACTGGAATTGCATTGAAAGCATAGGAAAAGAGGCAGAACGTCCACAATGATGCACTTGGCCAAAAAGGGCGTATGCGTTTTTTCCTGAATATATTCAGGAAAAAACGCATACGCCCTTTTTGGCCAACCAAGCAAGCTTGCAAAGGAAATCTGCACTACAATGAAGTCTCACTTCCCCCCGGTCAAAAGGGCCATCTGAAAAAAGTGTAAAATCCAGAAAGGCAGGACAGGCCATGGAGAACTGGGAGCCTTGTTATGCTGATGGGCGGGATGTAAATTGCCAACAGACACTCGGGAGAAGTGTATGGTGTTTCCTGAAACATCTAAAAAACAAAGCAACAGAGCCTAGGGCACTTCCACTTATGGTCCTATAGCTTAGGGAAATTAAAATCAAAAAGACACAGCCACCCCAAAGTTTGGGACGCCTCTGTTTACAAGAACCTCGTTTACAGTACAAGTTCAACATCGCAGAAAGTGAAAAATGGATAAAGAAGTTGTGGTATTTACTTACAAAGCAATATCACTCAGCAATGAAATCTATGTCATCAGGCCCTTAGCAGCACAATGAGTGGATTCAGGTATGATGATTCTAACTGAAATAAGTCACACAGAAAAAGAAACATCATAAGATATCAGTAATACACGGAATGTAAACTTGGCTACACAGGAACTGAATTACAGAACAGAACAGGGTCTCAAATTTAGAAAACCAACTTATGCTTGCTTAAGGGGAAAGGTGAGTTGGGGTGCTGCATAAAACCAGAGATTGAAATGAGCACAGATAAAGTTCCTTAAGCCAAATATGGAATAGACAAGAGCTACTCCTTGCTCAACGAAATGGACTCAACACCGCATATTAAACGCCTAAGAATGTACCTGACTAGTAAGTATCTTAAAACCTATGGATTGCTATGTCTCCGAAAGAGAATCAAGCATGTGTACAGGGGCATAAACGCAGCAGTGATAGGATTGGAGAGGTTCGGTGAGCAAATGAAGACCCTTTGAAGTCATATTGCATGGTACCCATTCCACGGGTTTCAACACCCAGGTTTAAGGTATTCTTCCTTCAGCTAAAACATGCATGTGGAACCTAGAGTATGATCAACCATGTGATCGGGAGACGTGTTCAAATATGTCTCAGTTTTCCTCCCCTGGTACTCGGGTGCAACATTCCAGACGCTTTACTAACACTCTCCCCACTTGGAGAGTCAGCCCTTTAACCTCCTGTTTGGCCCAGTTTGCAATTTCTGCGGAAGATGAACAGGAATAGCGAGAACCAATGAGAGACTAGCTGGAGGTGTCTGGACGGGCAAATTTAACTCTCATTTCCCACCAGGAAGAGGAATTAACCAAAGGCTCAGCGTGCCGTGCCGGAACCAGATTAGGGCCTGAAGCCATCCTGCGGTGTTGCGGCCAGCTCACAAGAAAGCGAGTTGAAGAAAGGAGCTCAGGGGCACTGTAATTCACAAACCTGCAGAGTTATAAATGACAGCTATCGTCCAAAAATATACTGAAGTAAGGCTGCCAAGAGGACTTGAAAGCGGGGCAGAATTGCAGGAAACCGATTTCAGGAGGTAGACTGGAATTGCATTGAAAGCATAGGAAAAGAGGCAGAACGTCCACAATGATGCACTTGGCCAAAAAGGGCGTATGCGTTTTTTCCTGAATATATTCAGGAAAAAACGCATACGCCCTTTTTGGCCAACCAAGCAAGCTTGCAAAGGAAATCTGCACTACAATGAAGTCTCACTTCCCCCCGGTCAAAAGGGCCATCTGAAAAAAGTGTAAAATCCAGAAAGGCAGGACAGGCCATGGAGAACTGGGAGCCTTGTTATGCTGATGGGCGGGATGTAAATTGCCAACAGACACTCGGGAGAAGTGTATGGTGTTTCCTGAAACATCTAAAAAACAAAGCAACAGAGCCTAGGGCACTTCCACTTATGGTCCTATAGCTTAGGGAAATTAAAATCAAAAAGACACAGCCACCCCAAAGTTTGGGACGCCTCTGTTTACAAGAACCTCGTTTACAGTACAAGTTCAACATCGCAGAAAGTGAAAAATGGATAAAGAAGTTGTGGTATTTACTTACAAAGCAATATCACTCAGCAATGAAATCTATGTCATCAGGCCCTTAGCAGCACAATGAGTGGATTCAGGTATGATGATTCTAACTGAAATAAGTCACACAGAAAAAGAAACATCATAAGATATCAGTAATACACGGAATGTAAACTTGGCTACACAGGAACTGAATTACAGAACAGAACAGGGTCTCAAATTTAGAAAACCAACTTATGCTTGCTTAAGGGGAAAGGTGAGTTGGGGTGCTGCATAAAACCAGAGATTGAAATGAGCACAGATAAAGTTCCTTAAGCCAAATATGGAATAGACAAGAGCTACTCCTTGCTCAACGAAATGGACTCAACACCGCATATTAAACGCCTAAGAATGTACCTGACTAGTAAGTATCTTAAAACCTATGGATTGCTATGTCTCCGAAAGAGAATCAAGCATGTGTACAGGGGCATAAACGCAGCAGTGATAGGATTGGAGAGGTTCGGTGAGCAAATGAAGACCCTTTGAAGTCATATTGCATGGTACCCATTCCACGGGTTTCAACTACCCAGGTGTAAGGTATTCTTCCTTCAGCTAAAACATGCATGTGGAACCCAGAGTATGATCAACCATGTGATCGGGAGACGTGTTCAAATATGTCTCAGTTTTCCTCCCCTGGTACTCGGGTGCAACATTCCAGACGCTTTACTAACACTCTCCCCACTTGGAGAGTCAGTCCTTTAACCTCCTGTTTGGCCCAGTTTGCAATTTCTGCGGAAGATGAACAGGAATAGCGAGAACCAATGAGAGACTAGCTGGAGGTGTCTGGACGGGCAAATTTAACTCTCATTTCCCACCAGGAAGAGGAAATAACCAAAGGCTCAGCGTGCCGTGCCGGAACCAGATTAGGGCCTGAAGCCATCCTGCGGTGTTGCGGCCAGCTCACAAGAAAGCGAGTTGAAGAAAGGAGCTCAGGGGCACTGTAATTCACAAACCTGCAGAGTTATAAATGACAGCTATCGTCCAAAAATATACTGAAGTAAGGCTGCCAAGAGGACTTGAAAGCGGGGCAGAATTGCAGGAAACCGATTTCAGGAGGTAGACTGGAATTGCATTGAAAGCATAGGAAAAGAGGCAGAACGTCCACAATGATGCACTTGGCCAAAAAGGGCGTATGCGTTTTTTCCTGAATATATTCAGGAAAAAACGCATACGCCCTTTTTGGCCAACCAAGCAAGCTTGCAAAGGAAATCTGCACTACAATGAAGTCTCACTTCCCCCGGTCAAAAGGGCCATCTGAAAAAAGTGTAAAATCCAGAAAGGCAGGACAGGCCATGGAGAACTGGGAGCCTTGTTATGCTGATGGGCGGGATGTAAATTGCCAACAGACACTCGGGAGAAGTGTATGGTGTTTCCTGAAACATCTAAAAAACAAAGCAACAGAGCCTAGGGCACTTCCACTTATGGTCCTATAGCTTAGGGAAATTAAAATCAAAAAGACACAGCCACCCCAAAGTTTGGGACGCCTCTGTTTACAAGAACCTCGTTTACAGTACAAGTTCAACATCGCAGAAAGTGAAAAATGGATAAAGAAGTTGTGGTATTTACTTACAAAGCAATATCACTCAGCAATGAAATCTATGTCATCAGGCCCTTAGCAGCACAATGAGTGGATTCAGGTATGATGATTCTAACTGAAATAAGTCACACAGAAAAAGAAACATCATAAGATATCAGTAATACACGGAATGTAAACTTGGCTACACAGGAACTGAATTACAGAACAGAACAGGGTCTCAAATTTAGAAAACCAACTTATGCTTGCTTAAGGGGAAAGGTGAGTTGGGGTGCTGCATAAAACCAGAGATTGAAATGAGCACAGATAAAGTTCCTTAAGCCAAATATGGAATAGACAAGAGCTACTCCTTGCTCAACGAAATGGACTCAACACCGCATATTAAACGCCTAAGAATGTACCTGACTAGTAAGTATCTTAAAACCTATGGATTGCTATGTCTCCGAAAGAGAATCAAGCATGTGTACAGGGGCATAAACGCAGCAGTGATAGGATTGGAGAGGTTCGGTGAGCAAATGAAGACCCTTTGAAGTCATATTGCATGGTACCCATTCCACGGGTTTCAACTCCCAGGTTTAAGGTATTCTTCCTTCAGCTAAAACATGCATGTGGAACCTAGAGTATGATCAACCATGTGATCGGGAGACGTGTTCAAATATGTCTCAGTTTTCCTCCCCTGGTACTCGGGTGCAACATTCCAGACGCTTTACTACCACTCTCCCCACTTGGAGAGTCAGCCCTTTAACCTCCTGTTTGGCCCAGTTTGCAATTTCTGCGGAAGATGAACAGGAATAGCGAGAACCAATGAGAGACTAGCTGGAGGTGTCTGGACGGGCAAATTTAACTCTCATTTCCCACCAGGAAGAGGAATTAACCAAAGGCTCAGCGTGCCGTGCCGGAACCAGATTAGGGCCTGAAGCCATCCTGCGGTGTTGCGGCCAGCTCACAAGAAAGCGAGTTGAAGAAAGGAGCTCAGGGGCACTGTAATTCACAAACCTGCAGAGTTATAAATGACAGCTATCGTCCAAAAATATACTGAAGTAAGGCTGCCAAGAGGACTTGAAAGCGGGGCAGAATTGCAGGAAACCGATTTCAGGAGGTAGACTGGAATTGCATTGAAAGCATAGGAAAAGAGGCAGAACGTCCACAATGATGCACTTGGCCAAAAAGGGCGTATGCGTTTTTTCCTGAATATATTCAGGAAAAAACGCATACGCCCTTTTTGGCCAACCAAGCAAGCTTGCAAAGGAAATCTGCACTACAATGAAGTCTCACTTCCCCCCGGTCAAAAGGGCCATCTGAAAAAAGTGTAAAATCCAGAAAGGGGGACAGGCCATGGATAACTGGAAGCCTTGTTATGCTGATGGGCGGGATGTAATTGCCAACAGACACTGGGGAGAAGTGTATGGTGTTTCCTGAAACATCTAAAAAACAAAGCAACAGAGCCTAGGGCACTTCCACTTATGGTCCTATAGCTTAGGGAAATTAAAATCAAAAAGACACAGCCACCCCAAAGTTTGGGACGCCTCTGTTTACAAGAACCTCGTTTACCGTACAAGTTCAATATCACAGAAAGTGAAAAATGGATAAAGAACTTCTGGTACTTACGTACAATGCAGTATCACTCAGCAATGAAATCTATGTCATCAGGCCCGTAGCAGCATAATGCGTGGATTCAGGTACGATGATTCTAACTGAAATAAGTCACACAGAAAAAGAAACATCATAAGGTATCACTAATACATGGAATGTAAACTTGGCTACACAGGAACTGAATTCCAAAACAGAACAGGGTCTCAAATTTAGAAAACCAACTTATGCTTGCTTAAGGGGAAAGGTGAGTTGGGGTGCTGCATAAAACCAGAGATTGAAATGAGCACAGATAAAGTTCCTTAAGCCAAATATGGAATAGACAAGAGCTACTCCTTGCTCAACGAAATGCACTCAACACCGCATATTAAACGCCTAAGAATGTACCTGACTAGTAAGTATCTTAAAACCTATGGATTGCTATGTCTCCAAAAGAGAATCAAGCGTGTGTACAGGGGCATAAACGCAGCAGTGATAGGATTGGAGAGGTTCGGTGAGCAAATGAAGACCCTTTGAAGTCATATTGCATGGTACCCATTCCACGGGTCTCAACTCTCCAGGTTTAAGGTATTCTTCCTTCAGCTAAATCATGCATGTGGAACCCAGAGTATGATCAACCGTGTGAACGGGAGACGTGTTCAAATATGTCTCAGTTTTCCTCCCCTGGTACTCGGGTGCAACATTCCAGACGCTTTACTAACACTCTCCCCACTTGGAGAGTCAGCGCCTTTAACCTCCTGTTTGGCCCAGTTTGCAATTTCTGCGGAAGATGAACAGGAATAGGGAGAACCAATGAGAGACTAGCTGGAGGTGTCTGGACGGGCAAATTTAACTCTCATTTCCCACCAGGAAGAGGAAATAACCAAAGGCTCAGCGTGCCGTGCCGGAACCAGATTAGGGCCTGAAGCCATCCTGTGGTGTTGCGGCCAGCTCAAAAGAAAGCGAGTTGAAGAAAGGAGCTCAGGGGCACTGTAATTCACAAACCTGCAGAGTTATAAATGACAGCTATCGTCCAAAAATATACTGAAGTAAGGCTGCCAAGAGGACTTGAAAGCGGGGCAGAATTGCAGGAAACCGATTTCAGGAGGTACACTGGAATTGCATTGAAAGCATAGGAAAAGAGGCAGAACGTCCACAATGATGCACTTGGCCAAAAAGGGCGTATGCGTTTTTCCTGAATATATTCAGGAAAAAACGCATACGCCCTTTTTGGCCAACCAAGCAAGCTTGCAAAGGAAATCTGCACTACAATGAAGTCTCACTTCCCCCCGGTCAAAAGGGCCATCTGAAAAAAGTGTAAAATGCAGAAACGCAGGACAGGCCTTGGAGAACTGGGAGCCTTGTTATGCTGATGGGCGGGATGTAAATTGCCAACAGACACTCGGGAGAAGTGTATGGTGTTTCCTGAAACATCTAAAAAACCAAGCAACAGAGCCTAGGGCACTTCCACTTATGGTCCTATAGCTTAGGGAAATTAAAATCAAAAAGACACAGCCACCCCAAAGTTTGGGACGCCTCTGTTTACAAGAACCTCGTTTACCGTACAAGTTCAATATCACAGAAAGTGAAAAATGGATAAAGAACTTGTGGTACTTACGTACAATGCAGTATCACTCAGCAATGAAATCTATGTCATCAGGCCCGTAGCAGCATAATGAGTGGATTCAGGTACGATGATTCTAACTGAAATAAGTCACACAGAAAAAGAAACATCATAAGATATCAGTAATACACGGAATGTAAACTTGGCTACACAGGAACTGAATTACAGAACAGAACAGGGTCTCAAATTTAGCAAAACCAACTTATAGCTTGCTTAAGGGGAAAGGTGAGTTGGGGTGCTGCATAAAACCAGAGATTGAAATGAGCACAGATAAAGTTCCTTAAGTCAAATATGGAATAGACAAGAGCTACTCCTTGCTCAACGAAATGGACTCAACACCGCATATTAAACGCCTAAGAATGTACCTGACTAGTAAGTATCTTAAAACCTATGGATTGCTATGTCTCCGAAAGAGAATCAAGCATGTGTACAGGGGCATAAACGCAGCAGTGATAGGATTAGGAGAGGTTCGGTGAGCAAATGAAGACCCTTTGAAGTCATATTGCATGGTACCCATTCCATGGGTTTCAACTACCCAGGTTTAAGGTATTCTTCCTTCAGCTAAAACATGCATGTGGAACCTAGAGTATGATCAACCATGTGATCGGGAGACGTGTTCAAATATGTCTCAGTTTTCGTACCCTGGTACTCGGGTGCAACATTCCAGACGCTTTACTAACACTCTCCCGACTTGGAGAGTCAGTCCCTTTAACCTCCTGTTTGGCCCAGTTTGCAATTTCTGCGGAAGATGAACAGGAATAGCGAGAACCAATGAGAGACTAGCTGGAGGTGTCTGGACGGGCAAATTTAACTCTCATTTCCCACCAGGAAGAGGAATTAACCAAAGGCTCAGCGTGCCGTGCCGGAACCAGATTAGGGCCTGAAGCCATCCTGCGGTGTTGCGGCCAGGTCACAAGAAAGCGAGTTGAAGAAAGGAGCTCAGGGGCACTGTAATTCACAAACCTGCAGAGTTATAAATGACAGCTATCGTCCAAAAATATACTGAAGTAAGGCTGCCAAGAGGACTTGAAAGCGGGGCAGAATTGCAGGAAACCGATTTCAGGAGGTAGACTGGAATTGCATTGAAAGCATAGGAAAAGAGGCAGAACGTCCACAATGATGCACTTGGCCAAAAAGGGCGTATGCGTTTTTTCCTGAATATATTCAGGAAAAAACGCATACGCCCTTTTTGGCCAACCAAGCAAGCTTGCAAAGGAAATCTGCACTACAATGAAGTCTCACTTCCCCCAGGTCAAAAGGGCCATCTGAAAAAAAGTGTAAAATCCAGAAAGGCAGGACAGGCCATGGAGAACTGGGAGCCTTGTTATGCTGATGGGCGGGATGTAAATTGCCAACAGACACTCGGGAGAAGTGTATGGTGTTTCCTGAAACATCTAAAAAACAAAGCAACAGAGCCTAGGGCACTTCCACTTATGGTCCTATAGCTTAGGGAAATTAAAATCAAAAAGACACAGCCACCCCAAAGTTTGGAATGGCTCTGTTTACAAGAACCTCGTTTACAGTACAAGTTCAACATTGCAGAAAGTGAAAAATGGATAAAGAAGTTGTGGTATTTACTTACAAAGCAGTATCACTCAGCAATGAAATCTATGTCATCAGGCCCTTAGCAGCACAATGAGTGGATTCAGGTATGATGATTCTAACTGAAATAAGTCACACAGAAAAGGAAACATCATAAGATATCACTAATACACGGAATGTAAACTTGGCTACACAGGAACTGAATTACAGAACAGAACAGGGTCTCAAATTTAGAAAACCAACTTATGCTTGCTTAAGGGAAGTTGGGGTGCTGCATAAAACCAGAGATTGAAATGAGCACAGATAAAGTTCCTTAAGCCAAATATGGAATAGACAAGAGCTACTCCTTGCTCAACGAAATGGACTCAACACCGCATATTAAACGCCTAAGAATGTACCTGACTAGTAAGTATCTTAAAACCTATGGATTGCTATGTCTCCGAAAGAGAATCAAGCATGTGTACAGGGGCATAAACGCAGCAGTGATAGGATTGGAGAGGTTCGGTGAGCAAATGAAGACCCTTTGAAGTCATATTGCATGGTACCCATTCCACGGGTTTCAACTACCCAGGTTTAAGGTATTCTTCCTTCAGCTAAATCATGCATGTGGAACCCAGAGTATGATCAACCATGTGAACGGGAGACGTGTTCAAATATGTCTCAGTTTTCCTCCCCTGGTACTCGGGTGCAACATTCCAGACGCTTTACTAACACTCTCCCCACTTGGAGAGTCAGCGCCTTTAACCTCCTGTTTGGCCCAGTTTGCAATTTCTGCGGAAGATGAACAGGAATAGGGAGAACCAATGAGAGACTAGCTGGAGGTGTCTGGACGGGCAAATTTAACTCTCATTTCCCACCAGGAAGAGGAATTAACCAAAGGCTCAGCGTGCCGTGCCGGAACCAGATTAGGGCCTGAAGCCATCCTGCGGTGTTGCGGCCAGCTCACAAGAAAGCGAGTTGAAGAAAGGAGCTCAGGGGCACTGTAATTCACAAACCTGCAGAGTTATAAATGACAGCTATCGTCCAAAAATATACTGAAGTAAGGCTGCCAAGAGGACTTGAAAGCGGGGCAGAATTGCAGGAAACCGATTTCAGGAGGTAGACTGGAATTGCATTGAAAGCATAGGAAAAGAGGCAGAACGTCCACAATGATGCACTTGGCCAAAAAGGGCGTATGCGTTTTTTCCTGAATATATTCAGGAAAAAACGCATACGCCCTTTTTGGCCAACCAAGCAAGCTTGCAAAGGAAATCTGCACTACAATGAAGTCTCACTTCCCCCCGGTCAAAAGGGCCATCTGAAAAAAGTGTAAAATCCAGAAAGGCAGGACAGGCCATGGAGAACTGGGAGCCTTGTTATGCTGATGGGCGGGATGTAAATTGCCAACAGACACTCGGGAGAAGTGTATGGTGTTTCCTGAAACATCTAAAAAACAAAGCAACAGAGCCTAGGGCACTTCCACTTATGGTCCTATAGCTTAGGGAAATTAAAATCAAAAAGACACAGCCACCCCAAAGTTTGGGACGCCTCTGTTTACAAGAACCTCGTTTACAGTACAAGTTCAATATCACAGAAAGTGAAAAATGGATAAAGAACTTGTGGTACTTACGTACAATGCAGTATCACTCAGCAATGAAATCTATGTCATCAGGCCCGTAGCAGCATAATGAGTGGATTCAGGTATGATGATTCTAACTGAAATAAGTCACACAGAAAAAGAAACATCATAAGATATCACTAATACATGGAATGTAAACTTGGCTACACAGGAACTGAATTCCAAAACAGAACAGGGTCTCAAATTTAGAAAACCAACTTATGCTTGCTTAAGGGGAAAGGTGAGTTGGGGTGCTGCATAAAACCAGAGATTGAAATGAGCACAGATAAAGTTCCTTAAGCCAAATATGGAATAGACAAGAGCTACTCCTTGCTCAACGAAATGGACTCAACACCGCATATTAAACGCCTAAGAATGTACCTGACTAGTAAGTATCTTAAAACCTATGGATTGCTATGTCTCCGAAAGAGAATCAAGCATGTGTACAGGGGCATAAACGCAGCAGTGATAGGATTGGAGAGGTTCGGTGAGCAAATGAAGACCCTTTGAAGTCATATTGCATGGTACCCATTCCACGGGTTTCAACTACCCAGGTTTAAGGTATTCTTCCTTCAGCTAAAACATGCATGTGGAACCCAGAGTATGATCAACCATGTGATCGGGAGACGTGTTCAAATATGTCTCAGTTTTCCTCCCCTGGTACTCGGGTGCAACATTCCAGACGCTTTACTAACACTCTCCCCACTTGGAGAGTCAGCGCCTTTAACCTCCTGTTTGGCCCAGTTTGCAATTTCTGCGGAAGATGAACAGGAATAGCGAGAACCAATGAGAGACTAGCTGGAGGTGTCTGGACGGGCAAATTTAACTCTCATTTCCCACCAGGAAGAGGAAATAACCAAAGGCTCAGCGTGCCGTGCCGGAACCAGATTAGGGCCTGAAGCCATCCTGCGGTGTTGCGGCCAGCTCAAAAGAAAGCGAGTTGAAGAAAGGAGCTCAGGGGCACTGTAATTCACAAACCTGCAGAGTTATAAATGACAGCTATCGTCCAAAAATATACTGAAGTAAGGCTGCCAAGAGGACTTGAAAGCGGGGCAGAATTGCAGGAAACCGATTTCAGGAGGTAGACTGGAATTGCATTGAAAGCATAGGAAAAGAGGCAGAACGTCCACAATGATGCACTTGGCCAAAAAGGGCGTATGCGTTTTTTCCTGAATATATTCAGGAAAAAACGCATACGCCCTTTTTGGCCAACCAAGCAAGCTTGCAAAGGAAATCTGCACTACAATGAAGTCTCACTTCCCCCCGGTCAAAAGGGCCATCTGAAAAAAGTGTAAAATCCAGAAAGGCAGGACAGGCCATGGAGAACTGGGAGCCTTGTTATGCTGATGGGCGGGATGTAAATTGCCAACAGACACTCGGGAGAAGTGTATGGTGTTTCCTGAAACATCTAAAAAACAAAGCAACAGAGCCTAGGGCACTTCCACTTATGGTCCTATAGCTTAGGGAAATTAAAATCAAAAAGACACAGCCACCCCAAAGTTTGGAACGGCTCTGTTTACAAGAACCTCGTTTACAGTACAAGTTCAACATCGCAGAAAGTGAAAAATGGATAAAGAAGTTGTGGTATTTACTTACAAAGCAATATCACTCAGCAATGAAATCTATGTCATCAGGCCCTTAGCAGCACAATGAGTGGATTCAGGTATGATGATTCTAACTGAAATAAGTCACACAGAAAAAGAAACATCATAAGATATCACTAATACACGGAATGTAAACTTGGCTACACAGGAACTGAATTACAGAACAGAACAGGGTCTCAAATTTAGAAAACCAACTTATGCTTGCTTAAGGGGAAAGGTGAGTTGGGGTGCTGCATAAAACCAGAGATTGAAATGAGCACAGATAAAGTTCCTTAAGCCAAATATGGAATAGACAAGAGCTACTCCTTGCTCAACGAAATGGACTCAACACCCCATATTAAACGCCTAAGAATGTACCTGACTAGTAAGTATCTTAAAACCTATGGATTGCTATGTCTCCGAAAGAGAATCAAGCATGTGTACAGGGGCATAAACGCAGCAGTGATAGGATTGGAGAGGTTCGGTGAGCAAATGAAGACCCTTTGAAGTCATATTGCATGGTACCCATTCCACGGGTTTCAACTACCCAGGTTTAAGGTATTCTTCCTTCAGCTAAAACATGCATGTGGAACCTAGAGTATGATCAACCATGTGATCGGGAGACGTGTTCAAATATGTCTCAGTTTTCGTACCCTGGTACTCGGGTGCAACATTCCAGACGCTTTACTAACACTCTCCCGACTTGGAGAGTCAGTGCCTTTAACCTCCTGTTTGGCCCAGTTTGCAATTTCTGCGGAAGATGAACAGGAATAGCGAGAACCAATGAGAGACTAGCTGGAGGTGTCTGGACGGGCAAATTTAACTCTCATTTCCCACCAGGAAGAGGAATTAACCAAAGGCTCAGCGTGCCATGCCGGAACCAGATTAGGGCTTGAAGCCATCCTGCGGTGTTGCGGCCAGGTCACAAGAAAGCGAGTTGAAGAAAGGAGCTCAGGGGCACTGTAATTCACAAACCTGCAGAGTTATAAATGACAGCTATCGTCCAAAAATATACTGAAGTAAGGCTGCCAAGAGGACTTGAAAGCGGGGCAGAATTGCAGGAAACCGATTTCAGGAGGTAGACTGGAATTGCATTGAAAGCATAGGAAAAGAGGCAGAACGTCCACAATGATGCACTTGGCCAAAAAGGGCGTATGCGTTTTTTCCTGAATATATTCAGGAAAAAACGCATACGCCCTTTTTGGCCAACCAAGCAAGCTTGCAAAGGAAATCTGCACTACAATGAAGTCTCACTTCCCCCCGGTCAAAAGGGCCATCTGAAAAAAGTGTAAAATCCAGAAAGGCAGGACAGGCCATGGAGAACTGGGAGCCTTGTTATGCTGATGGGCGGGATGTAAATTGCCAACAGACACTCGGGAGAAGTGTATGGTGTTTCCTGAAACATCTAAAAAACAAAGCAACAGAGCCTAGGGCACTTCCACTTATGGTCCTATAGCTTAGGGAAATTAAAATCAAAAAGACACAGCCACCCCAAAGTTTGGGACGCCTCTGTTTACAAGAACCTCGTTTACGGTACAAGTTCAATATCGCAGAAAGTGAAAAATGGATAAAGAACTTGTGGTACTTACGTACAATGCAGTATCACTCAGCAATGAAATCTATGTCATCAGGCCCGTAGCAGCACAATGAGTGGATTCAGGTACGATGATTCTAACTGAAATAAGTCACACAGAAAAAGAAACATCATAAGATATCACTAATACACGGAATGTAAACTTGGCTACACAGGAACTGAATTCCAAAACAGAACAGGGTCTCAAATTTAGAAAAGCAACTTATGCTTGCTTAAGGGGAAAGGTGAGTTGGGGTGCTGCATAAAACCAGAGATTGAAATGAGCACAGATAAAGTTCCTTAAGCCAAATATGGAATAGACAAGAGCTACTCCTTGCTCAACGAAATGGACTCAACACCCCATATTAAACGCCTAAGAATGTACCTGACTAGTAAGTATCTTAAAACCTATGGATTGCTATGTCTCCGAAAGAGAATCAAGCGTGTGTACAGGGGCATAAACGCAGCAGTGATAGGATTGGAGAGGTTCGGTGAGCAAATGAAGACCCTTTGAAGTCATATTGCATGGTACCCATTCCACGGGTCTCAACTCTCCAGATTTAAGGTATTCTTCCTTCAGCTAAAACATGCATGTGGAACCCAGAGTATGATCAACTGTGTGATCGGGAGACGTGTTCAAATATGTCTCAGTTTTCGTCCCCTGGTACTCGGGTGCAACATTCCAGATGCTTTACTAGCACTCTCCCGACTTGGAGAGTCAGTGCCTTTAACCTCCTGTTTGGCCCAGTTTGCAATTTCTGTGGAAGATGAACAGGAATAGCGAGAACCAATGAGAGACTAGCTGGAGGTGTCTGGACGGGCAAATTTAACTCTCATTTCCCACCAGGAAGAGGAATTAACCCAAGACTCAGCGTGCCGTGCCGGAACCAGATTAGGGCCTGAAGCCATTCTGCGGTGTTGCGGCCAGCTCACAAGAAAGCGAGTTGAAGAAAGGAGCTCAGGGGCACTGTAATTCACAAACCTGCAGAGTTATAAATGACAGCTATCATCCAAAAATATACTGAAGTAAGGCTGCCAAGAGGACTTGAAAGCGGGGCAGAATTGCAGGAAACCGATTTCAGGAGGTAGACTGGAATTGCATTGAAAGCATAGGAAAAGAGGCAGAACGTCCACAATGATGCACTTGGCCAAAAAGGGCGTATGCGTTTTTTCCTGAATATATTCAGGAAAAAACGCATACGCCCTTTTTGGCCAACCAAGCAAGCTTGCAAAGGAAATCTGCACTACAATGAAGTCTCACTTCCCCCCGGTCAAAAGGGCCATCTGAAAAAATTGTAAAATCCAGAAAGGCAGGACAGGCCATGGAGAACTGGGAGCCTTGTTATGCTGATGGGCGGGATGTAAATTGCCAACAGCCACTCGGGAGAAGTGTATGGTGTTTCCTGAAACATCTAAAAAACAAAGCATCAGAGCCTAGGGCACTTCCACTTATGGTCCTATAGCTTAGGGAAATTAAAATCAAAAAGACACAGCCACCCCAAAATTTGGGACGGCTCTTTTTACAGAAATCTCTTCTACGGCACAAGTTAAATATCCTAGAGAGCAAATAATGGGTAAAGAATTTGCAGTACTTATGTAAAACAGAATACCACTCAGCAATGAAATCTATGTCACCAGGCCCATACCAGCATAGTGAGTGGATTGAGGCACGATGATTCTAAGTGAAATAAGTCACACAGAAAAAGAAACATCATAAGGTATCACTAATACACGGAATGTGAACTTGGCTACACATGAACTAAATTACAAAACAGAACAGGGTCTCAAGTTTAGAAAACCAACTTATGCCTGCTTAAGCGGGAAGGTGAGTTGGGGTGCTGCATAAAAGCAGAGTTTGAAATTAGCACAGATACCGTTCCATAAGCCAAATATGTAATAGACAAGACCTACCCCTTGCTCAGCGAAATGGATTCAACAATGAGGTATCACCTCACACCTGGTAGAATAGGCATCATAGAAAATCTACAAACAAATAATGCTGGAAAGGGTGTGGAGAAAAGGAACCCTCTTCCACTATTGTTGGGAATATAAATTGATACAGTCATTATGGAGAACAATATGGAATTTCTTAAGAAACTAACAATAGAATTACCATATGATACAGCAATCCCAGTACTGGACATATACCCAGACAAAACCATAAATCAAAAAGAGTCATTCACCGCAATGTTCATTGCATCACTATTTACAATATCGAGGTAATGGAAGCAACCTAAATGCCCACAGACAGACGAATGCATAAAGCTGTGGTACATATATAAAATGGAATATTACTAAGCCATGAAAAGGAATGAAATTGGGTCATTTGTAGAGACGTCGATGGATCTAGAGACTGTCATACAGAGTGAAGTAAGTCAGAAAGAGAAAAACAAATCTTGTATATTCATGCATATATGTGGAGCCTAGAAAAACTGTACAGATTAACCATTTTGCAAGGCATAAATAGAGCAACAGATGTAGACAACAAACGTATGGACAACAAGGGGGGAAAGCTGTTGGGGGGGTGGTGGTGGGAGGAGTTGAGAGACTGGGATTGGCATGTATACATTTATATGTATAAAATAGATAACCAATAAGAACCTGCTGTATAAAAATATAAAATAAAATTCAAAATTAAAAAGAAATAAAATTTAAAAAATAAAACAGAAAAAACAATTATTCCCTGCACATACATGTATTTATATGAATAAATTATTTCCATGCTTATATCTGTAAATACAAAAAAGAGGAATAAAATCTACCTTGAACCAGAAAGGAAAAAGAGAAAAAAAACACAGAACCCACCAGTTACACAGAGGAAAACCGTATCAGGGCACTTGCTCCAGTTGTAAACAATTCTGAAGTTGGTCAGTGGTGGGGAATCGTCTCCCATTCAGCCAGCAGCCCCCACGCAACAAGCATCCTCATTGCAAAGCTGGGGCACCGTGCCGAGGCATCTGTGAGTAAACGTGAGCTGAGACCCAGGCCAGTTGCTGCTGAACTATTCCCACCCGTCCCAGGTAAAACACCTGAATATATACAAGGACTTGAAAGCCTAGAGGAAGGGCCATAGAGCCACACGAGTGACAGCATGCCGGCCGACTTGGTGCCTGCAGGCCAGCCAGGATGGTCCTGGCCCTGGGTGCTCTTCTGGAAGATTTCCATTTCCCTGCCTGAGATACCCGTCCTGTCCCTGCCCCCACTGCTTTTTTCCTTCCTCACCTCTGCCCAGGGAGAAATTCCAGCAGCAGGTATGGGTGACACATCCTCTTCTTTAGCAGGTGGCAGCCTGGCAACTGCTGCAGAAAGTCCAGCAGAGCCCCACTCACACTGGGCCACCCACAAAGCCGTGGCCTCTCACTCCCTCCCACGAGCCCAGCCCCGAGACTGCTGACAGGGCAGAGAAAATGGCGTCAGGCACGGCTGCAGGGGCTCTTGCTGCCTGGAGTGGTATTTATATTGATCTCAACCCAGGCACACCTGGGGAGGGCTGGCCGGCACGGTAAGGCTGCCCAGGTCAGCCAATCATCACCCCTCAGGGGCTCACAGTTGCAGAAAATGGAACTTGCTGAACCGGCCAGGTCCAAGGAACAGGTGTGGGCTCCTGAGAGTCAGGATAGACAAGGGGCTGCAGCTTTGGCTTGTTTTCTAATCATTTTATCTGGCCCATGAGTGGGAGACAACTTCAAGAAAACCCTCTCCTAATGAGAGGAACCCAGGAGTCAGGGAGAGGAGGGGTGGGTGGTGGTTGGAGACAGAGGCCTGGTGCCCTGGGTGCAGTGGAAGTCTCTGGAAGACCAGGTGGAGGGAGGCCGCACAGAGTGATGCCCAGGGTCACAGACCTGTCGCAGCTGCTGTTTGTTAGTTCAAGTCCTGCTCTGAGGTGCTCTGTGTCAGCTCTGAGCGACAGGTGAGCTGGGGGTGCTCTGCAATGAGGGCTATGTGCATGGTTCCTGTGTGCCCAGCCCTGCCACGGTAACTGCAAGGGTAGCTCTGTATCCTGGGAGGGGCCTGACCACGAGAGCCCCGTGGGCTGGGGTGGGGGTGGGGTACCTGCCCAGGTGAGCTCCATATTCTGGGATTGGTCTGACCACGAGAGCCCCATGGGCTGCTGGGGACCTGGTAAAGGATGTCAGGACAGTCAGTGAAGCCACCGAGGATATACCTCCAGTTGCTCCTAATTCCTACACCCTGCTGGTCATTCTACCAACCACCAGGACATGGTATTCTGTATTAGTCTTCAATGATGCCTTCTTTTGTATTCCATTAGTCCCAGAGTCACAAGAAATTTTGGCTTGTGAGTGGCAGGACTCAACATACAACTAAAACAATACTTCCGGGCCGTTCGGCCCCAAGGGTGCAAAAATTCCCACACCATCTTTGGGGAAAGCTTAGCTAAAGACCTAAAAGTTCTACCTCTGGAAAAGGAAACCCTCCTTCAATATGCAGACGACATTCTGATCGCCAGCCCTACTAAGGAGGCCTCTGAACTACCAAGCCAATAAAGGATAGAAGTTGTCCAAGAAAAAGCTCAAATATCACAGACTGCAGTGACCTGCCTGGGCTTCATTCTCACAGAAGGTCAGAGAAGCCCATCCCAGGAAAGGGAAGAAACCATTTTCAGCCTTACCCCTTTCTAAAACTAGAAGACAGCTTAGGGGTTCCTGGGGAGGCCAGGGATTGCTGTTTCTGGATCCCTAACTACAGTCTACTAGCTGGGCCTCTATATGAAACACTGAAAGGAAAAGATGATGATCCTTTTGAATAGAATCCAGAAGTGGCCTTTCAAGAATGGAAAGAGCAGTCAATTCAGATCCTTGCCCTGGAACTCCCTAATTTAGCTAAACCCTTTGACCTTTACATTCCCAGTGAAAGGTGAATCGCCATTGGAGAATTAGTGCAAAAACTGGGACCACTTGAAATGGAACAATGCAAGAATGCCATCCAGGTAGGATAAACTACGGTCACCAAGGGGCTTGGCCCACTGCCACATCTGGCCAAGATACTGGCGGTATCTAAAAACCTGGAAATCAGCAGCCCAAAAGGCCACCTCCCTCCTAAGGGAAAAGGACCCCACGTGGTGATCCTAACCACCAACCATGCCCTGAAGTTGCAGGGTTCGCTCCGTGGGCACACCGACCTCGAGTGAGGAGGCCCTCCAACTCCAACATCCAGAGAGATAACCGGGGGCAACAGGGCACCATGATGACTCGTGTGAACATCACTTGACCTGGAGTTTCTCTCATAAAACAACAAGATTGTGTCCCAAAAGAGTAGACTACTGCTTGCAGGACTTACTGCACCCAGAGGGGAGCTAATAATCTTGGTGGGGGAACCGTATATCACACTGTCACCATAGAAAAGCCTACAGACACCGTGATGATGGTGGCCTATAAGACCGGCTGGACTCCTGTTTACTTCAAAAGGCTGTTGACTCAGTGGCCATCATGGTCCTTGATCACCACTGACCCTGGACTGTCTGGGAGTTGAGCGGGCAGGGCTCTGACACCTGGTGCTGTTTGTACGTTAATTCAGGGGCCTAATTGAAGAAAACACAGACTACTGGTCAGAGCATCTAGGCTGGCAGAAACGGTCAGCCTAAGGTGGCCGAACAAATGTGGGGCGGGGTGAAACCGGCCCCCACAGCGTCTCTGCACATCTCTTTCCTGGACCCTTAAAGGTCATTAGAATCTATAACACTTCCAATGCTGGTGCTCAGGTGGACGAGCAGGGAGGCAGGGGTCCTGGGGACAATCAACGTCACCGGGAGGCTGCTGGGGAGAAGCTCTGACCCTCGTCCCATGGTATGAGGGCTCCCAACTCAGCACTCAGCAGTTACAGAAGAAGGGTCTGCACCCTCAGCACTCCAAGAATGAGGAACGGGACAAAAGGCAGAGGAGGGGTTTGTCCCCAGCAAAGCCCATTAAAAATCCCTGGGAGATAAAACTAGAATCTGGGCAATAAAGTCAAGTCTAACCATTTTTATCCTTTGTGCTTTGTCTAATTTCACGTGCTCCTAGGGTCCCGCATGCAGAGGTTCCACACCCGGCACTTCAGACCAGATTTCCTAATGCAGAATGTCTGGGTCGACACCTCAGCTCCTGGGGCCCAGTGCAGACTCCACGATATAGAGCCTGAGCTGCAGCCAACCCAGCCCTCGAGAGCTCCGCCCCCTCCCTCCCACTGACTCTGACAGGATCTCTACACAGCAGCCCAGCCCACAGCCCACGGGGTAGTGCATGCTCTCACCTCTCCATTCTCTGATCAAAATATAAAGTTTCCTTTGCTTGTGAACCAAACTCAGTCTCGATCTGTTGGCCCCAATGACACTGGGCAGGGGGACACTTGTTGGGGTCCACTCTGGAGGATCAGTAACAGAAATTGAGACTATTGTAACCTCAATGAACAGATGTGTGAGCCAAACTGTAGTTAACATAGAACAGTGTATAAGGCTCGGGTAAAATAAGATGTTTCTAACACTTCCATTTGATATTTCCATCACTTTTTATAAGCAAGTTCAGTGAAAAGGTTTGTCTTATTTGTCAGGTCAATATTAGAGAAATGAAGTGATTTCTTTCCAAGGATGTACATCTAATAATCTTGGTTAAACCTTCAATCTTGTTTTAAATGCTTTTCCATTGAAAATGATACCTCTCTTTCAGCTCCCCCATTTCTGAGAAGTATAAAATCTTATAATTTATTATTACCAAAGGGGAAAGGTGGGAGAAGGGATAAATTAACAGTTTGGGATCAACACATACACACTGCTATGTATAAAATAGATCATCAACAAGGAACTACTGTATAGCACAGGGAACTACACTCAACATTTTGCAATAACCTATAAGGGGAAATAATCTGAAAAAGAATAGATATTTTTATTGACATCATCTATCAATGACAGTTAAAGTGTAGCCTAAGGGAAGCTGGTGGTGAGTGCTTCTGACCCTGAAGACTTCAATCATCTAAAGTTTGGACTCTGCCTACTTCCCAAGGCCCTTAATGAACATATGTGTAGCCGTAGCTTTAAAACTTCCCCAGTTTGGGTTTCGGGGAGACACTGATTTTGAAAAAGCCCTGGTGTTCTCCTTACATGAATGGGACTCTTCCTACTGCTAAAACATGTCTGTCACACCCAGAGGATGGTATACCGTCTGATCGGGAAGAGTTTGGAAAAGGCATCTCATCTCCTCATCTCCTGGTGCTCGGGTTCACCCCTCCAGCGTCTTTACTAACAGTCTCCCCACTTGGAGATGTCAGCACTGTCAACATCCTGTTGCGTACAGTTTGGAATTGTCCAGAGGATGAAGCGGAAGGATGAGGAACAATGAGAGACAAGTCCTAGGTGTTCAGACAGGCACATGTCACTCTAATTTCCAATCAGGAAGACGAATTGACCAAAGGCTAGGGTTGCCCATGGAAACAGTATAGGGCTTGAGGAAATCCCGCTGCTTTGTGGCCAGTTCCCATAAACACAAGTTGAACAATGGAACTCAGGGGCAGTAAAATTCACAAAACTGCAGAGTTGAAAATATCCATCACTGAAAAATGTCTTGAGGAAAGTCAGAGAAAAGGACTTGTAAGCAAGGGAGAATGGCAGGAAAGGGATTTGAGGAGGTAGAAAGGACTCGCCATTAAGCACAAGAAAAGGAGCTGAACATTGCCAACATTGCAGTTGGCCAAAAAGGGTGTATGCGTTTTTTTCTGTATATATTCAAGAAAAGGGCATACACTTTTTTAGCCAACCAAACAGGTGGGCACTGGAAGTCAATACTACAAAAGATATCACTTCGCATCAGTCAGAAGAGCCATCCTCATAAAGCGTAAACAACAGAAATGCAGGACAGGGCAACGAGAAGAGGGAGCCCTGTGAGACTTATAGTGGAAATGTATATTGCCAACGGCCATTCTGGAGAAGTGTATTGTGTTTACTAAAGCATCTAAAAAATGAGCTACAGAGCATAGGGCACTTGCACTCATGGGCGTATATCTTGGGAAAAACAAAAATCGAGAGGACACAGGCACCCCAATGTTTACCCCCTCTCTGTTTAAAAGATCCTCGACTAGGATATAACTTAAATGTCTCTGGAGGGAAAAAATGGATAGAGATGTGGTACTTAGGTAGAGTGGAATATTATTCAGCCTGGAAATCAATGAAATATGGCCAGTTGTAACAACTCCGGAGGAGTTACGTATGATCATTCTAAGTGACAGAATTCAAAAAGAAAAAGACACATATCATAAGATATCACTTAAAGGTGGAATCCAAAATGGCTACACATGAAATAAATTACAAAACAAAAACATAGTCAAATATGTAGAAAACACGCATAAGGCTGCTAAACGGGAAAGGTGGGGAGGGGTGAGGCATCATCCAGGAGGTTGAAATTAGCAAAGATACCATTCCAAATACCAAACTGATAATCAACAAGGCCTACACGGTAGCTAAAAGAACTGCACTCAGCACACTCAAGTCACCGGAAAAGAATATATACGACTGGTAAGAATCTGAAAAAGAATTTATTGATGTCTCTCTGTACGTGAATCAAGTGGATGTACAGCAGCAAGAAACAGAGCTTTGAAAATCAGCTGTAACCAATATAGTAATAAATTGAAAAAAATAAACGACAGAGAGACAGAGAAAACCTCTTACAACTTTTCCTCAGGGACGGTGATGCAACATGGATTGAACACATCTAGACCCACAGCAGGATGAGACATAAGGCTGGAAACTGTTTGCGCTAAGAGAAATGTGAGGTTGGGTGAGGAAATGCACACCCTTTAAAGTAATACTACCTGGTACCCATTCAATGGGTCCCAAATCTGCAGGTTCAAGGGATCTTCCTATAGCTAAAACATGCATGGAAAACCCAGAGGACTGTACACCACGTGATCGGGAGATGTGTCTAAAATGCACCTCATTTATCCTCTCCTGGTGCTCCTGTTCACCATTCCAGCCACGCTACTTAGAATCTCCCCACTTGGAGAATCAGCACATTTAAACTTCTGTTTCACACATTTTGCAAATTGTGAGGAGGATGAACGGGAAGAGGGGGAACCAATGAGAGAATAGTTGTAGGGGTTTGGACGGGCACATATCACTCTAATTTCCCATTAAGAATAAGAATTAAAGGAAGGCTCAGCCTGCCTTGCCGGAGCCAAAATAGGGTCTGAAGCAATCCTGCGGGTTTGAGGCCAGCTCACAAAAGAGCAACTTAAAAAATGGAGCTCAGGGTCACTGCAATTCACAAACCTGCAGAGTTATAAATGAAAACTAACGTCCAAAAATATGTTGAGGTAAGGCAAAGAAGAGGATCTGAATGCAAGACAGAATTGCAAGAAACAGATTTCAAGAGATAGATTGGACTCGTCTTTCACACACATGAAAAGCGGCAGAATTTCGACAATGATGCAGTTGGCCCAAAAGGGCGTATGCGTTTTTTCCTGATTATATCCAGGAAAAAACGCATACGCACTTTATGGGCAACGAAGCAAGCAAGCAATGCAAATGTGCACAACAAAGAAGTCTCACTTCCCACCGGTCAAAAGGGCCATCCTAAAAAATTGTAAAAACCAGAAATGCAGGACAGGCCATGGAGAACAGGGAGCCTTTATACGCTGATGGGCAGTGTGTGAACTGCCGAGAGCCACTCTGGAGAAGTGTATGGTGGTTCCTAAATCATCTAAGAAACAGAGCTACAGAGCATAGGACACTTCCAATCATGGGAGTATATCTAGGGAAGTCTAAAAATCAACAAGACACAAGCACACCACAGTTTAGGGCTACTCTGTTTACAAGAACCTCAACTTCAGTACACCTTAAATATCCCAGGAAAGAGAACAATGGATAAAGAAGATGTGGTACTTATGTACAATGGAATATCTCTTCACCATGAAATCAATGTAATAAGGCTAGTAGAAGGATAAAGAGTGGATTTAGGTCCGATAATACTACTTGAAATAAGTCAAACAGAAAAAGAAACATATCATAAGATATCACCTATAGAGGGAGGGTAAATATGGCTGCACAAGAAATGAATTACAGAACAGAACAGTGTCTCACATTTAGAAAACACACTTATGTCAGCTTAAGGGGAAAGGAGAGGTGGGGTGATGCATAAAACCAGAGTTTGAAATTAGCACAGATACCGTTCAATAAGCCAAATAGATATTAGACAAGATCTACACCTTGCTCAATGAACTGGCCTCAACACACCCTATACACCGCAGAGAAATGTATCTGAGTAATAAGAATCTTAAAACCCATGTATTGATATATCTCCATAAGGGAATCAAGTGTGTGCAGAGCGGCACAAACACAGCAGTGAAAATGAGCTAAACCCCATTATAGAAATAAATTTTAAAAACAAAACGCTGAAACAATGAAAGAGAGAAAAATTCTTACAAAATTCGCTCAGGGGCTGTGATGCAACCTGGATTGACCACATACAAACCCACAGCTGGATAAGACATAAGGCTGGACACTTGGGGCTGAGAGGATTGGTGAGCTTTGGTGAGCAACTGCCGAAAGTTTAATGCAATACTTCATGCTACTCATTCCAATGGTCCCAACACTCCAGGTTGAAGGGAATCTTCCTACAGCTAAACCATGCTTGGGAAACCCAGCGACTGGTATACCATATGATCGGGAAAGGTTTCTAAAACACACCTCATTTTTCCTCTCCTGGGGCTCCGGATCGACATTCCAGCCGCTTTACTAACAACATCCCCACATGGAGAGTCAATGCCTTTAAGTTCTGGTATCGCACAGTCTGCAGTTAGTGCGGAGGATGAATGGGAAGAGGGGGAACCAGTGAGAAACTAGCTGTAGCGGTTTCAATGGGCACATGTCACTCTAATTTCACATCAGTAAGAAGAATTAACCAAAGGCACAGCAAGGTGCCCCAGAAGAAGAATACAGCTTCAAGGAATCCTGTGGTTATGGGGCAAGATCACAAAAATAAGAGCTGAAAAATGGAGCTAAGGGCCACTGCAATTCAAAAACCTGCAGAGTTATAAAGGCCAACTATTTTCAAAAAATATATTGAGGTAAGGCTATGAAGAAGCATTGAAAGCAAGGCAGAATTGCAGGAAACCGATTTCAGGAGGTACACTGGAATTGCATTGAAAACATATGAAGAGAGTCAGAACCTCGACAATGATGCACTTGGCCAAAAAGGGCGTATGTGTTTTTTCCTGAATATAGTCAGGAAAAAACGCATACACACTTTTTGGCCAACCAAGCAAGCTTGCAAAGGAAATCTGCACTACAATGAAGTCTCACTTTCCCCTGGTCAAAAGGGCCATCTGAAAAAAGTGTAAAATCCATAAAGGCACGACAGGCCATGGAGAACTGGGAGCCTTCTTATGCTGATGGGCGGGATGTAAATTGCCAACAGCCACTCTGGAGAAGTGTATGGTGTTTCCTGAAACATCTAAAAAACAAAGCAACAGAGCCTAGGGCACTTCCACTTATGGTCCAATAGTTTAGGGAAATTAAAATCAAAAAGACACAGCCACCCCAAAGTTTGGGATGGCTCTGTTTACAAGAACCTCATATACGGTACAAGTTCAATATCGCAGAAAGTGAAAAATGGATAAAGAAGTTGTGGTACTTACGTACAATGCAATATCACTCAGCAATGAAATCTATGTCATCAGGCCCGTAGCAGCATAATGAGTGGATTAAGTACGATGAATCTAACTGAAATAAGTCACACAGAGAAAGAAACATCATAAGATATCACTAATACACGGAATGTAAACTTGGCTACACAGGAACTGAATTCCAAAACAGAACAGGGTCGCAAATTTAGGAAACCAACTTATGCTTGCTTAAGGGGAAAGGTGAGTTGGGGGGCTGCATAAAACCAGAGATTGAAATGAGCACAGATAAAGTTCTATAAGCCAAATATGGAATAGACAAGAGCTACTCCTTGCTCAACGAAATGGACTCAACACCCCATATTCAACGCCTAGGAATATACCTGACTAGTAAGAATCATAAAAGCTATGGATTTATATATCTCTGTAAGAGAATCAAGAGTGTGTACAGCGGCATTAAAGCAGTGAAAATCAGCTAAATCCCATATTAAAAATAAATTTCTTAAACAAAACACAATGACAGTGAAATAGAGAGCAATACTTAAGTAATTCATTCAAGGCTTCTGAGGAAACCTGCATTTACCATATCTACACCCAGAGCTGGGTGACACATAAGGCTGGACACTTGGGACTCATAAGATTGGTGAGGTTCGGTGAGCAAATGCAGACCCTTTGAAGTCATATTGCATGGTACCCATTCCATGGGTCTCAACTCTCCAGGTTTAAGGGATTCTTACTTCAGCTAAAACATGCATGTGGAACCCAGAGTATGATCCACCGTGTGATCGAGAAACGTGTTCAAATGTGTCTCACTTTTCGTTCCCTGGTACTCGGGTGCAACATTCCAGACGCTTTACTAACACTCTCCCCACTTGGAGAGTCAGCGCCTTTAACCTCCTGTTTGGCCCAGTTTGCAATTTCTGCGGAAGATGAACAGGAATAGGGAGAACCAATGAGAGACTAGCTGGAGGTGTCTGGACGGGCAAATTTAACTCTCATTTCCCACAGGGAAGAGGAATAAACCAAAGGCTCAGCATGCCGTGCCGGAACCAGATTAGGGCCTGAAGCAATACTGCGGTGTTGTGGCCAGCTCACAAGAAAGCGAGTTGAAGAAAGGAGCTCAGGGGCACTGTAATTCACAAACCTGCAGATTTATAAATGACAGCTATCGTCCAAAAATATACTGAAGTAGGGCTGCCAAGAGGACTTGAATGCGGGGCAGAATTGCAGGAAACCGATTTCAGGAGGAATCGGAATTGGATTGCATTTATAACACAGGAAAAGAGGCAGAAGGTCGACAATGATGCACTTGGCCAAAAAGGGCGTACGCGTTTTTTCCTGAATATATTCAGGAAAAAACGCGTACGCCCTTTTTGGCCAACCAAGCAAGCTTGCAAAGGAAATCTGCACTACAATGAAGTCTCACTTCCCCCCGGTCAAAAGGGCCATCTGAAAAAAGTGTAAAATCCAGAAAGGCAGGACAGGCCATGGAGAACTGGGAGCCTTGTTATGCTGATGGGCGGGATGTAAATTGCCAACAGACACTCGGGAGAAGTGTATGGTGTTTCCTGAAACATCTAAAAAACAAAGCAACAGAGCCTAGGGCACTTCCACTTATGGTCCTATAGCTTAGGGAAATTAAAATCAAAAAGACACAGCCACCCCAAAGTTTGGGACGCCTCTGTTTACAAGAACCTCGTTTACGGTACAAGTTCAATATCGCAGTAAGCGAAAAATGGATAAAGAAGTTGTGGTACTTACGTACAATGCAATATCACTCAGCCATGAAATCTATGTCATCAGGCCCAGAGCAGCATAATGAGTGGATTCAGGTATGATGATTCTAACTGAAATAAGTCACACAGAAAAAGAAATATCATAAGATATCACTAATACACGGAATGTAAACTTGGCTACACAGGAACTGGATTACAAAAGAGAACAGGGTCTCAAATTTAGAAAACCAACTTATGCTTGCTTAAGGGGAAAGGTGAGTTGGGGTGCTGCATAAAACCAGAGATTGAAATGAGCACAGATAAAGTTCCTTAAGCCAAAATGTAATAGACAAGAGCTACTCCCTGCTACACGAAATGGACTCAACACCCCATATTAAACGCCTAAGAATGTACCTGACTAGTAAGTATCTTAAATCCTATGGATTGCTAAGTCTCTGAAAGAGAATCAAGCGTGTGTACAGGGGCAAAAACGCAGCAGTGATAGGATTGGAGAGGTTCGGTGAGCAAATGAAGACCCTTTGAAGTCATATTTCATGGTACCCATTCCACGAGTCTCAACTCTCCAGGATTAAGGGATTCTTCCTTCAGCTAAAAGATGCATGTGGAACCCAGAGTATGATCTAACCTAACCCTTCCCCGAAGCCTTACCCTAACCCGTTCCCAAGTCCTAAACCGTACGCTAACACTAACCCATGCCCTCACACGTACGCTCACACTAAACAGTTTTCGTACCCGCACCTGGACCCTAAACCGTACTCAAACCCTAACCCTAACCCTAGGCCGAACCCTAACCCTAACACTTCCCCGGAGCCTTCCCCTCACCCGTCACCTAATCCTAACCCGTACGCTAAAACTAAACCATGCCCTCACACGTACGCTCCCCGTAAAGCGTTGTCGTACCCTCACCTGGACCCTAAACCGTCCCCGTCCCCTAACCCTAACCCTAGTCCCGAACCCTAACCCTAACCCTTCCCCGAAGCCTGACCCTCACCCGTCCCCTAATCCTAACCCGTACGCTAACACTAACCCGCGCCCTCACACGTACGCTCCCCCTAAAGCGTTGTCGTACCCGTCCCCTGGACCCTAAACCGTCCCCGTCCCCTAACCCTAACCCTAGCCCGAACCCTAACCCTAACTCTTCCCCGAAGCCTGACCCTCACCCGTCCCCTAATCCTAAGCCGTACGCTAACATTAACCCATTCCCTCACACGTACGCTCCCCCTAAAGCGTTGTCGTACCCTCCCCTGGACCCTAAACCGTCCCCGTCCCCTAACCCTAACCCTAGCCCGAACCCTAACCCTAACCCTTCCCCGAAGCCTGACCCTCACCCGTCCCCTAATCCTAACCCGTACGCTAACACTAACCCGCGCCCTCACACGTACGCTCCCCCTAAAGCGTTGTCGTACCCTCACCTGGACCCTAAACCGTCCCCGTCCCCTAACCCTAACCCTAGCCCGAACCCTAACCCTAACCCTTCCCTGAAGCCTGACCCTCACCCGTCCCCTAATCCTAACCCGTATGCTAACACTAACCCGCGCCCTCACACGTACGCTCCCCCTAAAGCGTTGTCGTACCCTCACCTGGACCCTAAACCGTCCCCGTCCCCTAACCCTAACCCTAGCCCGAACCCTAATCCTAACCCTTCCCCGAAGCCTGACCCTCACCCGTCCCCTAATCCTAACCCGTACGCTAACACTAACCCGCGCCCTCACACGTACGCTCCCCCTAAGCAGTTGTCGTACCCTCACCTGGACCCTAAACCGTCCCCGTCCCCGTGCCCTAACCCTAGCCCGAACCCTAATCCTAACCTTCCCCGAAGCCTGACCCTCACCCGTCCCCTAATCCTAAGCCGTACGCTAACATTTACCCATCGCCCTCACACGTACGCTCCCCCTAAAGCGTTGTCGTACCCTCACCTGGACCCTAAACCGTCCCCGTCCCCTAACCCTAACCCTAGCCCGAACCCTAACCCTAACCCTTCCCCGAAGCCTGACCCTCACCCGTCCCCTAATCCTAACCCGTACGCTAACACTAACCCGCGCCCTCACACGTACGCTCCCCCTAAAGAGTTGTCGTACCCTCCCCTGGACCCTAAACCGTCCCCGTCCCCTAACCCTAACCCTAGCCCGAACCCTAACCCTAACCCTTCCCCGAAGCCTGACCCTCACCCGTCCCCTAATCCTAACCCGTACGCTAACACTAACCCGCGCCCTCACACGTACGCTCCCCCTAAAGCGTTGTCGTACCCTCCCCTGGACCCTAAACCGTCCCCGTCCCCATAACCCTAACCCTAGCCCGAACCCTAACCCTAACCCTTCCCCGAAGCCTGACCCTCACCCGTCCCCTAATCCTAACCCGTACGCTAACACTAACCCGCGCCCTCACACGTACGCTCCCCTAAAGCGTTGTCGTACCCTCACCTGGACCCTAAACCGTCCCCATCCCATAACCCTAAACCTAGCCCGAACCCTAACCCTAACCCTTCCCCGAAGCCTGACCCTCACCCGTCCCCTAATCCTAACCCGTACGCTAACACTAACCCGCGCCCTCACACGTACGCTCCCCCTAAAGCGTTGTCGTACCCTCCCCTGGACCCTAAACCGTCCCCGTCCCCTAACCCTAACCCTAGCCCGAACCCTAACCCTAACCCTTCCCCGAAGCCTGACCCTCACCCGTCCCCTAATCCTAACCCGTACGCTAACACTAACCCGCGCCCTCACACGTACGCTCCCCCTAAAGCGTTGTCGTAACCCTCCCCTGGACCCTAAACCGTCCCCGTCCCCTAACCCTAACCCTAGCCCGAACCCTAACCGTAACCCTTCCCCGAAGCCTGACCCTCACCCGTCCCCTAATCCTAACCCGTACGCTAACACTAACCCGCGCCCTCACACTTACGCTCCCCCTAGAGCGTTGTCGTACCCTCCCCTGGACCCTAAACCGTCCCCTTCCCCTAACCCTAACCCTAGCCCGAACCCTAACCCTAACCCTTCCCCGAAGCCTGACACTCACCCGTCCCTAATCCTAACCCGTACGCTAACACTAACCCGCGCCCTCACACGTACGCTCCCCCTAAAGCGTTGTCGTACCCTCCCCTGGACCCTAAACCGTCCCCGTCCCCTAACCCTAACCCTAGCCCGAACCCTAACCCTAACCCTTCCCCGAAGCCTGACCCTCACCCGTCCCCTAATCCTAACCCGTACGCTAACACTAACCCGCGCCCTCACACGTACGCTCCCCCTAAAGCGTTGTCGTACCCTCCCCTGGACCCTAAACCGTCCCCGTCCCCTAACCCTAACCCTAGCCCGAACCCTAACCCTAACCCTTCCCCAAAGCCTGACCCTCACCCGTCCCCTAATCCTAACCCGTACGCTAACACTAACCCGCGCCCTCACACGTACGCTCCCCCTAAAGCGTTGTCGTACCCTCCCCTGGACCCTAAACCGTCCCCGTCCCCTAACCCTAACCCTAGCCCGAACCCTAACCCTAACCCTTCCCCGAAGCCTGACCCTCACCCGTCCCCTAATCCTAACCCGTACGCTAACACTAACCCGCGCCCTCACACGTACGCTCCCCCTAAGCGTTGTCGTACCCTCCCCTGGACCCTAAACCGTCCCCGTCCCCTAACCCTAACCCTAGCCCGAACCCTAACCCTAACCCTTCCCCGAAGCCTGACCCTCACCCGTCCCCTAATCCTAACCCGTACGCTAACACTAACCCGCGCCCTCACACGTACGCTCCCCCTAGAGCGTTGTCGTACCCTCCACTGGACCCTAAACCGTCCCCGTCCCCTAACCCTAACCCTAGCCCGAACCCTAACCCTAACCCTTCCCCGAAGCCTGACCCTCACCCGTCCCCTAATCCTAACCCGTACGCTAACACTAACCCACGCCCTCACACGTACGCTCCCCCTAGAGCGTTGTCGTACCCTCCCCTGGACCCTAAACCGTCCCCGTCCCCTAACCCTAACCCTAGCCCGAACCCTAACCCTAACCCTTCCCCGAAGCCTGACCCTCACCCGTCCCCTAATCCTAACCCGTACGCTAACACTAACCCGCGCCCTCACACGTACGCTCCCCCTAGAGCGTTGTCGTACCCTCCCCTGGACCCTAAACCGTCCCCGTCCCCTAACCCTAACCCTAGCCCGAACCCTAACCCTAACCCTTCCCCGAAGCCTGACCCTCACCCGTCCCCTAATCCTAACCCGTACGCTAACACTAACCCGCGCCCTCACACGTACGCTCCCCCTAGAGCGTTGTCGTACCCTCCCCTGGACCCTAAACCGTCCCCGTCCCCTAACCCTAACCCTAGCCCGAACCCTAACCCTAACCCTTCCCCGAAGCCTGACCCTCACCCGTCCCCTAATCCTAACCCGTACGCTAACACTAACCCGCGCCCTCACACGTACGCTCCCCCTAAAGCGTTGTCGTACCCTCCCCTGGACCCTAAACCGTCCCCGTCCCCTAACCCTAACCCTAGCCCGAACCCTAACCCTAACCCTTCCCCGAAGCCTGACCCTCACCCGTCCCCTAATCCTAACCCGTACGCTAACACTAACCCGCGCCCTCACACGTACGCTCCCCTAGAGCGTTGTCGTACCCTCCCCTGGACCCTAAACCGTCCCCGTCCCCTAACCCTAACCCTAGCCCGAACCCTAACCCTAACCCTTCCCCGAAGCCTGACCCTCACCCGTCCCCTAATCCTAACCCGTACGCTAACACTAACCCGCGCCCTCACACGTACGCTCCCCCTAAAGCGTTGTCGTACCCTCCCCTGGACCCTAAACCGTCCCCGTCCCCTAACCCTAACCCTAGCCCGAACCCTAACCCTAACCCTTCCCCGAAGCCTGACCCTCACCCGTCCCCTAATCCTAACCCGTACGCTAACACTAACCCGCGCCCTCACACGTACGCTCCCCCTAAAGCGTTGTCGTACCCTCCCCTGGACCCTAAACCGTCCCCGTCCCCTAACCCTAACCCTAGCCCGAACCCTAACCCTAACCCTTCCCCGAAGCCTGACCCTCACCCGTCCCCTAATCCTAACCCGTACGCTAACACTAACCCGCGCCCTCACACGTACGCTCCCCCTAAAGCGTTGTCGTACCCTCCCCTGGACCCTAAACCGTCCCCGTCCCCTAACCCTAACCCTAGCCCGAACCCTAACCCTAACCCTTCCCCGAAGCCTGACCCTCACCCGTCCCCTAATCCTAACCCGTACGCTAACACTAACCCGCGCCCTCACACGTACGCTCCCCCTAAAGCGTTGTCGTACCCTCCCCTGGACCCTAAACCGTCCCCGTCCCCTAACCCTAACCCTAGCCCGAACCCTAACCCTAACCCTTCCCCGAAGCCTGACCCTCACCCGTCCCCTAATCCTAACCCGTACGCTAACACTAACCCGCGCCCTCACACGTACGCTCCCCCTAAAGCGTTGTCGTACCCTCCCCTGGACCCTAAACCGTCCCCGTCCCCTAACCCTAACCCTAGCCCGAACCCTAACCCTAACCCTTCCCCGAAGCCTGACCCTCACCCGTCCCCTAATCCTAACCCGTACGCTAACACTAACCCGCGCCCTCACACGTACGCTCCCCCTAAAGCGTTGTCGTACCCTCCCCTGGACCCTAAACCGTCCCCGTCCCCTAACCCTAACCCTAGCCCGAACCCTAACCCTAACCCTTCCCCGAAGCCTGACCCTCACCCGTCCCCTAATCCTAACCCGTACGCTAACACTAACCCGCGCCCTCACACGTACGCTCCCCCTAAAGCGTTGTCGTACCCTCCCCTGGACCCTAAACCGTCCCCGTCCCCTAACCCTAACCCTAGCCCGAACCCTAACCCTAACCCTTCCCCGAAGCCTGACCCTCACCCGTCCCCTAATCCTAACCCGTACGCTAACACTAACCCGCGCCCTCACACGTACGCTCCCCCTAAAGCGTTGTCGTACCCTCCCCTGGACCCTAAACCGTCCCCGTCCCCTAACCCTAACCCTAGCCCGAACCCTAACCCTAACCCTTCCCCGAAGCCTGACCCTCACCCGTCCCCTAATCCTAACCCGTACGCTAACACTAACCCGCGCCCTCACACGTACGCTCCCCCTAAAGCGTTGTCGTACCCTCCCCTGGACCCTAAACCGTCCCCGTCCCCTAACCCTAACCCTAGCCCGAACCCTAACCCTAACCCTTCCCCGAAGCCTGACCCTCACCCGTCCCCTAATCCTAACCCGTACGCTAACACTAACCCGCGCCCTCACACGTACGCTCCCCCTAAAGCGTTGTCGTACCCTCCCCTGGACCCTAAACCGTCCCCGTCCCCTAACCCTAACCCTAGCCCGAACCCTAACCCTAACCCTTCCCCGAAGCCTGACCCTCACCCGTCCCCTAATCCTAACCCGTACGCTAACACTAACCCGCGCCCTCACACGTACGCTCCCCCTAGAAGCGTTGTCGTACCCTCCCCTGGACCCTAAACCGTCCCCGTCCCCTAACCCTAACCCTAGCCCGAACCCTAACCCTAACCCTTCCCCGAAGCCTGACCCTCACCCGTCCCCTAATCCTAACCCGTACGCTAACACTAACCCGCGCCCTCACACGTACGCTCCCCCTAAAGCGTTGTCGTACCCTCCCCTGGACCCTAAACCGTCCCCGTCCCCTAACCCTAACCCTAGCCCGAACCCTAACCCTAACCCTTCCCCGAAGCCTGACCCTCACCCGTCCCCTAATCCTAACCCGTACGCTAACACTAACCCGCGCCCTCACACGTACGCTCCCCCTAAAGCGTTGTCGTACCCTCCCCTGGACCCTAAACCGTCCCCGTCCCCTAACCCTAACCCTAGCCCGAACCCTAACCCTAACCCTTCCCCGAAGCCTGACCCTCACCCGTCCCCTAATCCTAACCCGTACGCTAACACTAACCCGCGCCCTCACACGTACGCTCCCCCTAAAGCGTTGTCGTACCCTCCCCTGGACCCTAAACCGTCCCCGTCCCCTAACCCTAACCCTAGCCCGAACCCTAACCCTAACCCTTCCCCGAAGCCTGACCCTCACCCGTCCCCTAATCCTAACCCGTACGCTAACACTAACCCGCGCCCTCACACGTACGCTCCCCCTAAAGCGTTGTCGTACCCTCCCCTGGACCCTAAACCGTCCCCGTCCCCTAACCCTAACCCTAGCCCGAACCCTAACCCTAACCCTTCCCCGAAGCCTGACCCTCACCCGTCCCCTAATCCTAACCCGTACGCTAACACTAACCCGCGCCCTCACACGTACGCTCCCCCTAAAGCGTTGTCGTACCCTCCCCTGGACCCTAAACCGTCCCCGTCCCCTAACCCTAACCCTAGCCCGAACCCTAACCCTAACCCTTCCCCGAAGCCTGACCCTCACCCGTCCCCTAATCCTAACCCGTACGCTAACACTAACCCGCGCCCTCACACGTACGCTCCCCCTAAAGCGTTGTCGTACCCTCCCCTGGACCCTAAACCGTCCCCGTCCCCTAACCCTAACCCTAGCCCGAACCCTAACCCTAACCCTTCCCCGAAGCCTGACCCTCACCCGTCCCCTAATCCTAACCCGTACGCTAACACTAACCCGCGCCCTCACACGTACGCTCCCCCTAAAGCGTTGTCGTACCCTCCCCTGGACCCTAAACCGTCCCCGTCCCCTAACCCTAACCCTAGCCCGAACCCTAACCCTAACCCTTCCCCGAAGCCTGACCCTCACCCGTCCCCTAATCCTAACCCGTACGCTAACACTAACCCGCGCCCTCACACGTACGCTCCCCCTAAAGCGTTGTCGTACCCTCCCCTGGACCCTAAACCGTCCCCGTCCCCTAACCCTAACCCTAGCCCGAACCCTAACCCTAACCCTTCCCCGAAGCCTGACCCTCACCCGTCCCCTAATCCTAACCCGTACGCTAACACTAACCCGCGCCCTCACACGTACGCTCCCCCTAAAGCGTTGTCGTACCCTCCCCTGGACCCTAAACCGTCCCCGTCCCCTAACCCTAACCCTAGCCCGAACCCTAACCCTAACCCTTCCCCGAAGCCTGACCCTCACCCGTCCCCTAATCCTAACCCGTACGCTAACACTAACCCGCGCCCTCACACGTACGCTCCCCCTAAAGCGTTGTCGTACCCTCCCCTGGACCCTAAACCGTCCCCGTCCCCTAACCCTAACCCTAGCCCGAACCCTAACCCTAACCCTTCCCCGAAGCCTGACCCTCACCCGTCCCCTAATCCTAACCCGTACGCTAACACTAACCCGCGCCCTCACACGTACGCTCCCCCTAAAGCGTTGTCGTACCCTCCCCTGGACCCTAAACCGTCCCCGTCCCCTAACCCTAACCCTAGCCCGAACCCTAACCCTAACCCTTCCCCGAAGCCTGACCCTCACCCGTCCCCTAATCCTAACCCGTACGCTAACACTAACCCGCGCCCTCACACGTACGCTCCCCCTAAAGCGTTGTCGTACCCTCCCCTGGACCCTAAACCGTCCCCGTCCCCTAACCCTAACCCTAGCCCGAACCCTAACCCTAACCCTTCCCCGAAGCCTGACCCTCACCCGTCCCCTAATCCTAACCCGTACGCTAACACTAACCCGCGCCCTCACACGTACGCTCCCCCTAAAGCGTTGTCGTACCCTCCCCTGGACCCTAAACCGTCCCCGTCCCCTAACCCTAACCCTAGCCCGAACCCTAACCCTAACCCTTCCCCGAAGCCTGACCCTCACCCGTCCCCTAATCCTAACCCGTACGCTAACACTAACCCGCGCCCTCACACGTACGCTCCCCCTAAAGCGTTGTCGTACCCTCCCCTGGACCCTAAACCGTCCCCGTCCCCTAACCCTAACCCTAGCCCGAACCCTAACCCTAACCCTTCCCCGAAGCCTGACCCTCACCCGTCCCCTAATCCTAACCCGTACGCTAACACTAACCCGCGCCCTCACACGTACGCTCCCCCTAAAGCGTTGTCGTACCCTCCCCTGGACCCTAAACCGTCCCCGTCCCCTAACCCTAACCCTAGCCCGAACCCTAACCCTAACCCTTCCCCGAAGCCTGACCCTCACCCGTCCCCTAATCCTAACCCGTACGCTAACACTAACCCGCGCCCTCACACGTACGCTCCCCCTAAAGCGTTGTCGTACCCTCCCCTGGACCCTAAACCGTCCCCGTCCCCTAACCCTAACCCTAGCCCGAACCCTAACCCTAACCCTTCCCCGAAGCCTGACCCTCACCCGTCCCCTAATCCTAACCCGTACGCTAACACTAACCCGCGCCCTCACACGTACGCTCCCCCTAAAGCGTTGTCGTACCCTCCCCTGGACCCTAAACCGTCCCCGTCCCCTAACCCTAACCCTAGCCCGAACCCTAACCCTAACCCTTCCCCGAAGCCTGACCCTCACCCGTCCCCTAATCCTAACCCGTACGCTAACACTAACCCGCGCCCTCACACGTACGCTCCCCCTAAAGCGTTGTCGTACCCTCCCCTGGACCCTAAACCGTCCCCGTCCCCTAACCCTAACCCTAGCCCGAACCCTAACCCTAACCCTTCCCCGAAGCCTGACCCTCACCCGTCCCCTAATCCTAACCCGTACGCTAACACTAACCCGCGCCCTCACACGTACGCTCCCCCTAAAGCGTTGTCGTACCCTCCCCTGGACCCTAAACCGTCCCCGTCCCCTAACCCTAACCCTAGCCCGAACCCTAACCCTAACCCTTCCCCGAAGCCTGACCCTCACCCGTCCCCTAATCCTAACCCGTACGCTAACACTAACCCGCGCCCTCACACGTACGCTCCCCCTAAAGCGTTGTCGTACCCTCCCCTGGACCCTAAACCGTCCCCGTCCCCTAACCCTAACCCTAGCCCGAACCCTAACCCTAACCCTTCCCCGAAGCCTGACCCTCACCCGTCCCCTAATCCTAACCCGTACGCTAACACTAACCCGCGCCCTCACACGTACGCTCCCCCTAAAGCGTTGTCGTACCCTCCCCTGGACCCTAAACCGTCCCCGTCCCCTAACCCTAACCCTAGCCCGAACCCTAACCCTAACCCTTCCCCGAAGCCTGACCCTCACCCGTCCCCTAATCCTAACCCGTACGCTAACACTAACCCGCGCCCTCACACGTACGCTCCCCCTAAAGCGTTGTCGTACCCTCCCCTGGACCCTAAACCGTCCCCGTCCCCTAACCCTAACCCTAGCCCGAACCCTAACCCTAACCCTTCCCCGAAGCCTGACCCTCACCCGTCCCCTAATCCTAACCCGTACGCTAACACTAACCCGCGCCCTCACACGTACGCTCCCCCTAAAGCGTTGTCGTACCCTCCCCTGGACCCTAAACCGTCCCCGTCCCCTAACCCTAACCCTAGCCCGAACCCTAACCCTAACCCTTCCCCGAAGCCTGACCCTCACCCGTCCCCTAATCCTAACCCGTACGCTAACACTAACCCGCGCCCTCACACGTACGCTCCCCCTAAAGCGTTGTCGTACCCTCCCCTGGACCCTAAACCGTCCCCGTCCCCTAACCCTAACCCTAGCCCGAACCCTAACCCTAACCCTTCCCCGAAGCCTGACCCTCACCCGTCCCCTAATCCTAACCCGTACGCTAACACTAACCCGCGCCCTCACACGTACGCTCCCCCTAAAGCGTTGTCGTACCCTCCCCTGGACCCTAAACCGTCCCCGTCCCCTAACCCTAACCCTAGCCCGAACCCTAACCCTAACCCTTCCCCGAAGCCTGACCCTCACCCGTCCCCTAATCCTAACCCGTACGCTAACACTAACCCGCGCCCTCACACGTACGCTCCCCCTAAAGCGTTGTCGTACCCTCCCCTGGACCCTAAACCGTCCCCGTCCCCTAACCCTAACCCTAGCCCGAACCCTAACCCTAACCCTTCCCCGAAGCCTGACCCTCACCCGTCCCCTAATCCTAACCCGTACGCTAACACTAACCCGCGCCCTCACACGTACGCTCCCCCTAAAGCGTTGTCGTACCCTCCCCTGGACCCTAAACCGTCCCCGTCCCCTAACCCTAACCCTAGCCCGAACCCTAACCCTAACCTTCCCCGAAGCCTGACCCTCACCCGTCCCCTAATCCTAACCCGTACGCTAACACTAACCCGCGCCCTCACACGTACGCTCCCCCTAAAGCGTTGTCGTACCCTCCCCTGGACCCTAAACCGTCCCCGTCCCCTAACCCTAACCCTAGCCCGAACCCTAACCCTAACCCTTCCCCGAAGCCTGACCCTCACCCGTCCCCTAATCCTAACCCGTACGCTAACACTAACCCGCGCCCTCACACGTACGCTCCCCCTAAAGCGTTGTCGTACCCTCCCCTGGACCCTAAACCGTCCCCGTCCCCTAACCCTAACCCTAGCCCGAACCCTAACCCTAACCCTTCCCCGAAGCCTGACCCTCACCCGTCCCCTAATCCTAACCCGTACGCTAACACTAACCCGCGCCCTCACACGTACGCTCCCCCTAAAGCGTTGTCGTACCCTCCCCTGGACCCTAAACCGTCCCCGTCCCCTAACCCTAACCCTAGCCCGAACCCTAACCCTAACCCTTCCCCGAAGCCTGACCCTCACCCGTCCCCTAATCCTAACCCGTACGCTAACACTAACCCGCGCCCTCACACGTACGCTCCCCCTAAAGCGTTGTCGTACCCTCCCCTGGACCCTAAACCGTCCCCGTCCCCTAACCCTAACCCTAGCCCGAACCCTAACCCTAACCCTTCCCCGAAGCCTGACCCTCACCCGTCCCCTAATCCTAACCCGTACGCTAACACTAACCCGCGCCCTCACACGTACGCTCCCCCTAAAGCGTTGTCGTACCCTCCCCTGGACCCTAAACCGTCCCCGTCCCCTAACCCTAACCCTAGCCCGAACCCTAACCCTAACCCTTCCCCGAAGCCTGACCCTCACCCGTCCCCTAATCCTAACCCGTACGCTAACACTAACCCGCGCCCTCACACGTACGCTCCCCCTAGAAGCGTTGTCGTACCCTCCCCTGGACCCTAAACCGTCCCCGTCCCCTAACCCTAACCCTAGCCCGAACCCTAACCCTAACCCTTCCCGAAGCCTGACCCTCACCCGTCCCCTAATCCTAACCCGTACGCTAACACTAACCCGCGCCCTCACACGTACGCTCCCCCTAAAGCGTTGTCGTACCCTCCCCTGGACCCTAAACCGTCCCCGTCCCCTAACCCTAACCCTAGCCCGAACCCTAACCCTAACCCTTCCCCGAAGCCTGACCCTCACCCGTCCCCTAATCCTAACCCGTACGCTAACACTAACCCGCGCCCTCACACGTACGCTCCCCCTAAGCGTTGTCGTACCCTCCCCTGGACCCTAAACCGTCCCCGTCCCCTAACCCTAACCCTAGCCCGAACCCTAACCCTAACCCTTCCCCGAAGCCTGACCCTCACCCGTCCCCTAATCCTAACCCGTACGCTAACACTAACCCGCGCCCTCACACGTACGCTCCCCTAAAGCGTTGTCGTACCCTCCCCTGGACCCTAAACCGTCCCCGTCCCCTAACCCTAACCCTAGCCCGAACCCTAACCCTAACCCTTCCCCGAAGCCTGACCCTCACCCGTCCCCTAATCCTAACCCGTACGCTAACACTAACCCGCGCCCTCACACGTACGCTCCCCCTAAAGCGTTGTCGTACCCTCCCCTGGACCCTAAACCGTCCCCGTCCCCTAACCCTAACCCTAGCCCGAACCCTAACCCTAACCCTTCCCCGAAGCCTGACCCTCACCCGTCCCCTAATCCTAACCCGTACGCTAACACTAACCGCGCCCTCACACGTACGCTCCCCCTAAAGCGTTGTCGTACCCTCCCCTGGACCCTAAACCGTCCCCGTCCCCTAACCCTAACCCTAGCCCGAACCCTAACCCTAACCCTTCCCCGAAGCCTGACCCTCACCCGTCCCCTAATCCTAACCCGTACGCTAACACTAACCCGCGCCCTCACACGTACGCTCCCCCTAAAGCGTTGTCGTACCCTCCCCTGGACCCTAAACCGTCCCCGTCCCCTAACCCTAACCCTAGCCCGAACCCTAACCCTAACCCTTCCCCGAAGCCTGACCCTCACCCGTCCCCTAATCCTAACCCGTACGCTAACACTAACCCACGCCCTCACACGTACGCTCCCCCTAAAGCGTTGTCGTACCCTCCCCTGGACCCTAAACCGTCCCCGTCCCCTAACCCTAACCCTAGCCCGAACCCTAACCCTAACCCTTCCCCGAAGCCTGACCCTCACCCGTCCCCTAATCCTAACCCGTACGCTAACACTAACCCGCGCCCTCACACGTACGCTCCCCCTAGAGCGTTGTCGTACCCTCCCCTGGACCCTAAACCGTCCCCGTCCCCTAACCCTAACCCTAGCCCGAACCCTAACCCTAACCCTTCCCCGAAGCCTGACCCTCACCCGTCCCCTAATCCTAACCCGTACGCTAACACTAACCCGCGCCCTCACACGTACGCTCCCCCTAAAGCGTTGTCGTACCCTCCCCTGGACCCTAAACCGTCCCCGTCCCCTAACCCTAACCCTAGCCCGAACCCTAACCCTAAACCTTCCCCGAAGCCTGACCCTCACCCGTCCCCTAATCCTAACCCGTACGCTAACACTAACCCGCGCCCTCACACGTACGCTCCCCCTAAAGCGTTGTCGTACCCTCCCCTGGACCCTAAACCGTCCCCGTCCCCTAACCCTAACCCTAGCCCGAACCCTAACCCTAACCCTTCCCCGAAGCCTGACCCTCACCCGTCCCCTAATCCTAACCCGTACGCTAACACTAACCCGCGCCCTCACACGTACGCTCCCCCTAAAGCGTTGTCGTACCCTCCCCTGGACCCTAAACCGTCCCCGTCCCCTAACCCTAACCCTAGCCCGAACCCTAACCCTAACCCTTCCCCGAAGCCTGACCCTCACCCGTCCCCTAATCCTAACCCGTACGCTAACACTAACCCGCGCCCTCACACGTACGCTCCCCCTAAAGCGTTGTCGTACCCTCCCCTGGACCCTAAACCGTCCCCGTCCCCTAACCCTAACCCTAGCCCGAACCCTAACCCTAACCCTTCCCCGAAGCCTGACCCTCACCCGTCCCCTAAGCCTAACCCGTACGCTAACACTAACCCGCGCCCTCACACGTACGCTCCCCCTAGAGCGTTGTCGTACCCTCCCCTGGACCCTAAACCGTCCCCGTCCCCTAACCCTAACCCTAGCCCGAACCCTAACCCTAACCCTTCCCCGAAGCCTGACCCTCACCCGTCCCCTAATCCTAACCCGTACGCTAACACTAACCCGCGCCCTCACACGTACGCTCCCCCTAAAGCGTTGTCGTACCCTCACCTGGACCCTAAACCGTCCCCGTCCCCTAACCCTAACCCTAGCCCGAACCCTAACCCTAACCCTTCCCCGAAGCCTGACCCTCACCCGTCCCCTAATCCTAACCCGTACGCTAACACTAACCCGCGCCC